>NC_000083.6:50529997-50829997 GCF_000001635.26 Mus musculus | reverse complement strand
TGCCAAGTAGCCTTAGTTTCTGTTGGTAAGGTTCTTGTGCTTGCCTTTCACCATCTGGTTATCTCTGGTGTTATTTGGTCTTGCTGTCTCTTGTTGGAGATTGCCCATCCTGTGGGCCTGTAAGCCTGTGTCATCGCTCCTGAGAAGATCAGCTCTCTTCTGAGCAAGGTTTGGGTGTGGAGGGCTGTGGAACAGCTGTAGCTCCCAGGTGCAGATGGAGACTGGAAGGATCCTCAATTCTGTATTTTTGAATAGTTTAAAGATATTGGCTATAGATCTTTGAAAAACTAATAGAATTCTACTGTTAATCCATCTTCCCCTGGACCTTTTATTTATTTATTTCTAAGCTGGAAGGCAATAGGATTCCATTTCAATCTCCTTTTTTTTGGGTCTGTTTAAGTTGTTGACTTATTGGTGTAATTTTGTAATTTTGGTGATTCAGCTGAGTCTAGATAGTTGTCCATTTCTTTTTGTTCTTTTATTTTAATGGATTGCAGGCTTTTAAATTATTCCTTTATAATCTGAATTTCTTTGGTGTTTGTTGTAATATTATCCTGCTTATTTCTGATTCCACTAATTTGAGTCATCTCTCTCTTTGGAATAGTTGGACCAAGTGTTAGTCACTCTTGTTTATGTTATCAAGAAAAAAATCTCTTAGATTTGTTGAGTTTTTATAAAGTTTTCTTTGTTTCTAGTTCATGGATCTCTGCTCTGGTTTTTATTATTTCTTGCTGTCAACTGTGTCTTATTTAGGTTTAAGTCACTGAGATTGACATCATCAGTGTAGTACTTACTGCATTAGTATTTCCCTGGCATCAGGAACATCTTCAAAACTTTCATTTGCATCAGTATCCTATCCCAGTGCTCTAGCAGACGCTCTCCCCCGCCCAGACATTCACTGAGGAAGTGCCTCCTCCACCAGCCAGAAGAGGGTGATGGAGGTGTCACTGCCTTGAGTTTCCCTCTGCTGCTGCTGGTTCCTGTGATCTCCACTGGACCTGAGACACCTCCTTTCAACCTCTAACTATACAATGACTATTTAATTTTTTCTAGAAGATTTTGATGACCTTTTCAGAATGGTGTTTCTAAACAGATAAAATAAAACTTACAGAATTATAAGAAAAACTACTTACTCCTAAAAGGGGAGGGGGTGCAAGTATTGGGAAAGTTTGAAACAGTGATGTGTAATGTTTTGTTTTTTTTTTTATTTCACTGTTCACAGCAGTGTCTCTTTAGACCATTACTGGTATTTTTAAGATACGAGCATCAACTGTAATGTGATAAAAGTGTCTGAAGTCCCTGCGGGGACCATGTGTCATGCACTGGAGTGCTCCTGCAGTTCGTTGTCATCACCCACATGTGAAGAGAATGAACATTTTCATAAGGGCAAGGGCATAGTGAAAAGTGAATATGAACATTTTTTTTCTGATCCAAGTCATAGACATCATGAATTCTACCCACATTCCATATGGAGGTGTCTTTACAGAATCTTAAAAGGTTATTTTTCTCTTGGGAAAACTTAGTTATGACTACCATTGTACTAGTTTATTAACCCTTTCAATTTGTGAGTATGTGTATGGGTGGAGTCAAAATACCAAACAAGTAGTATAGTGTACCAGTCAGGACTGTCAGGCACCCAACCTTTGGTTGAACACGGAAACCATGAGAAGGAATGATTGCATAGTTTATATTGATTGAAAACATGGGCCAGATATAGCATAATCCACCATGCTCGGTGAAGTTGGTTTTTGAAGACCATTCATTTCCTAATTGGTATCTTCTTCATGGGATTCAGACCTCTTGTTTGTGGTAGACACTTGAGAAATGACTGACTGAATGGAAGGGGTAACATGTGGTGAATGTAGCTGCATATAAAATATAATACTTGCTGTGTAAATATTATTTTTAAAGTTTTCAGAAATTGAGAAAGTTAATTGTGACATTCATATGTAAATGTAACCCAACTCAGAAAAGAAAAAAATGATCTTGAGAAAGATAAAGGGAGCTGATAAACTCATATTTCCTGTCTTACACACATACAATCAAGATGGTGTGGCATATACATAAGAGCCATATACATCCATGGACAAGAACAGAGAGACCAGAAACTTTCTTTTCATTTATAGCTACCTGATTTTGAAAAAGAAGCAAGCACTTCGTCAAGGGGAAGATTCTTTTTAAGGAATTACTTAGATAGCCACGTGCACATGGGGGAATGTGGCTCTACTTTCACAAAACATAGGAAACCTGAACTGGGATGTAGACTAACGTAAATCTAAAGCACTACCCTTCAGAGTGAGACACAAAATCCTTATGATCTTGAGCTGGGCAATAATTCAGAGTTATAGTATGAAAAGAAGAAGTGTTGGGAGATAACTGATACATCTGGTCAAGTTAAAACATGAATAACAAAACATCTTTAGGAACATGAAAAGAGGACCCATAGATGACAACTTATTGGCAAATTTTTTATCTTGTAAAAGTCTTATGTTCAACATATAGAAATGGCCAGGCAGGGGTAGTACATGCCTTTAATCCCAGCATTTGGAAGGCAGAGGCAGGCAGATTTCTGAGTTCAAGACCAGCCTGGTCTACAGAGTGAGTTCCAGGACAACCTGTATATAGAGAGAAACCCTGTCTCAAAAAAAAAAAAAAAAAAGAAAGGAATGGAAAAAGATATAGAAAGAACTTATAATTTAAAAATAAAAAGACAACCACATTCAAAATGGATAAAGACACTAAAGAGATATCACTCCAAAGATCAGCAAGTAACCCAAATACACTTGACAAAATGTTACATATTACTGGCCACCAGAGATATCACAGCCATTTGATACTCACTAAATATATTCAATATTACAAAAAATATAGTTGAATGGAGTGTTAACAAGCATGGAGACAAGTTAAAACCTTCTTGTGTTGCTCATAGGAATGGTATCCAGTTTGGAAAATGGCTTCAAATTGTCAGATATAAAGTACCGTAAGACTGCTCAGTTCCACAGATAAGTTCACAGATAATTCAAGAGAAATGAAGATATACATACAAAAAAATGAAAGGAAATATTCAAAGCAGAATTATTTATAATTGCCATAGAAGTAGAAACAACAGGAATATCTATGAACATAATATGGTATATTCATAAGGAGATGTTATTTGGCATTGAAAAAGAATTAAGAATGATGCCTGCTATCTCAGGGCAAAACAAAACAAAAAGTTAAATTAAAAAAATATATCGCAAATGTGGCTCTCCCTGCCCTCTTGGATCGTAGGCCCATATGTGTGTGTAGACGAGGGCAGCGCTTATTACAGTCACTTAGAGTGGTCCAGGTGATCCAACAATGGCTGCCTATGAACAGAAGAGCCAACACCCTGTTTTCACCAATCACCCACGAATCTGCCTCTAAATACTTTTTGTGTTGGCACTGTGCTTGGGTTTGGTACTGCTAAAACAGTCATAATTTACCCTTAAGTATCTCATCCTATAGGATGATAGAATCAAATAATTCTATGCAACAATACTGCTTCTGCAGAGAGTACTTAAGAATGGAGGTATATGGTATTTTGGAACAAAGTAAGGATCGTGTCAACTAAAGGACCTTAGGGAAGACTTCGCTGGTGAATGGGGGTTTGAAGGACTAGGCATCACTGGCAGTGCACCAGGGAAGGTACACTTACTGCTGTGGACACTCTTTGAGGTCTTGCCAGCAATCACACTGTCTCTTCTTTTGCTAGATCATCCTATTTAGTGTTAAATAATATCTATAACTTTAAACTGTCTGTATATACAGCTACACAAAAATAGCACAGTAATATGTTATACCATTTCATTCTTAATTATGTAAAGGGAAACTTTGAAATTTCAGATATTTAAGACTCTGCTTGGTGTGGTAGTGAGATGCCAAGTCTTTTAAATTGCGGCTCCATTTCAGGGAACCTGACCTAAGCTTGAACTCAGGTGGACTAACAAGCTGGTATCGAGCATTAGTTTCCAAGTTGCCCCCCAACAGAACCTGAGCCTAGCTCCAGGCTCTAGGCTAGTCCCCAACAAGAGCAGAATTTCCAGGTTACACCCCCCAACAAGACCAGTATCTCCAGGTTATTCCCCCAACAAACCTGCACCCCCAGGTTACAAGCCCACCCCTTGCCTAATGACCACCAGTACAGAGGGGAGCAGAAGTTAAGTTTATGATAGGACTCCCAGAACCAGCCAATTATGTTAAAGGGCACAGCAGCTTCCTAATTAGATGTCTTGTACATGAGCTCCCTGCTTACTATAAAGCCTTGCCCTGATAGACATTTGGGGCTCCTTCACAACCAAAACCATCCTGTGTGACAGTGGTGTATGGGAGTGGGGGGGGGGGGAAGCTAGCTCGAATAGAACTAAAGACCCTGCTGTGAGTTGCCTCAGATCAGCTCCTGTGTGTGTTTTTGGGGATCACTAACCTTTCCCTGGCACAATAGTACATACCTTTAATCCCAGCATTGCAGAGGTAGAGTCAGGTGGATCTCTTTTGAGTTCAAGGTTACACTGATCTACATAGGGAGTTCTAGGCTATCCAAGAAGATACAGTAAGACTTGTTTCAAAAAACAAAACAAATAAACAAAGCTGCTCATCTGTGAAGCATCTATTAATCACTAAATTCAAAGAAATAAATAGCATAATTATGCCACAAACGAGCCTTAAGCTAATTGAAGCTATATCATACAAATCACTTTATAAAATGTACCTCATAGATATAAAATTTTCATGACAAATTTAGTGTATTTAATAGGTAAGAGTACAGGTATAGAGATGTCATTAGTTTGGACAAAGTCATGGAAGATACTAAGGAAAGATCTAGGAACCAAATCCAGTTCTATGTTTAGCTCTCTTGCATTAATACCCTAGTGGTTGTTCTCATATGTTAGTTATTAACTTAGATTTATTTCTGGAGTGAAGCATCTCAGTTCCAAGTCTACAGCTTGAAGTTTTTTTCCTTCCACTCTTATGTTCCAATAATCAGTTTATGCTTTCAATATTTGTTCGCAATTTTCTACATTTCTCAGAACTTATCATAAAAAACAACATATCACTTTAATAAGAATCTATAAGGAAGATGCTGCTTTCTTTTTGGAATGGGGTCTCCGTCTGTAGCCTCTGCTACCCCAATAGCCCACAGTCCCAGCAGTCCTCGCCTTCCTCTCTCCAGCACTGCAGTTACAGGCCACTGCCCAGCTTAGCCCATGCGTTTGAAAATGACCCCACGTTTGTCAGCACACCGCTGTGCTGCTCATGCGTCTTCACCTGAGACTCCAGACTGTCTCCACCCTTTGTGTCTGCTCTCAGCTGTCTCATTTCACCCCATGACTGTTTCAGCCTGAAAGAACATCATATGGCAACAACTTTCAAAGGAGTTATTATTTGTCACTAGTAATTTTCAAGGTCAAAGAACTATCTACCAGCAGGAACTATAATTAGATTTGTTTTCCCATGGTCTGAATCTACTCAGTGTACTCCTGGATTTTTTTTTTTTTTTTTTGAGACAGGGTTTCTCTGTGTAGCCCTGGTTGTCCTGGAACTCACTCTGTAGACCAGGCTGGCCTTGAACTCAGAAATCCGCCTTCCTCTACCTCCCAAGTGCTGGGATTAAAGATGTGTAACACCACCGCCTGGCCTGGATTTTTTTTTAAACTGGATATTTTATTTATTTACATTTCAAATATTATCCCCTTTCCTGATTTCTCCTCCAGAAATCCTCTACCCCATGCTCCCCACCCCCTGCTTCTATGAGGGTGTCCCCCCACCCACCCACCTACCCACTTCTGCCTCCCTGCCCCAGGCATTCCCCTACACTGGAGCATCGAGCCTCACAGGACCAAGGGCCTCTCCTCACATTGATGCCCGACAAGGCCATCATCCTCTGCTACATATGGGGCTGGAGCCATGGGTCCTTCCATATGTACTCTTTGGTTAGTGGTTTAGTCCCTGGGAACTCTGGGAATACTGGTTGGTTCATATTGTTATTCCTCCTATAAGGCTTCAGACCCCTTCAGCTCCTTTGGTTTTTTCTCTAGCCCCTCCATTGGGGACCCCAGTCCAATGATTGGCTGCGAACATCTGCCTCTGTATTTGTCAAGATATTAAAAATAGCTATTAAAATAGCTGAGTAGTACTCCATTGTGTAAATGTACCACATTTTCTGTATCCATTCCTCTGTTGAAGGACACTTAGGTTCTTTCCAGCTCCTGGCTATTATAAATAAGGCTGCTATGAACATAGTGGAACATGTGTCCTTGTTATATGTTGGAGCATCTTTTGAGTATATGCCCAGGAGTGGTATAGCTGGGTCCTCAGGTAGTATTATGTCTGAGGAACCGCCAGACTGATTTCCAGAGTGGTTGTACCAGCTTGCAATCCCACCAATAATGGAGGAGTGTTTCTCTTTCTCCACATCCTTACCAGCATCTGCAATCACCTGAGTTTTTGATCTTAGCCATTCTGACTGGTGTGAGGTAGAATTTTGATTTACATTTCCCTGATAATTAGAGATGTTGAACATTTCCTTAAGTGCTTCTCAGCCATGTGAGACTCCTCAGTTGTGAATTCTATTTAGCTCTGTGTCCCATTTTATTAGGGTTCTTTGGTAGAATGTGTTTGTTTTTCTGCTGTTCCACTTCCAGATCTCTTCTGTTCTTTAACAGATATTTCCTGGAAGAATTTTCATTTCCTCAAATACAATTAACATTCATTTTTTAAGATTGCTAAGTTTGTATCTCTGGCTCACATCTCTCCTTGGAACTCCTGACACATATTCACCTAGATATCCTTCCTGCTCTCAGATCATCTCATTATCCAACCCTCTTTTAAACCTTAGCCATCTTCTGCAAACATGCTCACCTGAACATTTCCCACTAACTCAATTTATAGCTGTATACTTGGGAATTGCAACTAATTGTTCATTGTACAGTACCCACAAGTCTTGTAGAAGATCTTTCTTAATTATCCCTTAAAGTTATATTCTGTGTCTTCCACTTTCACCAAGCTCGTGATAAAACTGGATCTTTTTAAAGAGAGGGAGAAAGAAGGAAACAAGAAAGAAACAAAGAAGTTAACAGAATGCTTAGAATATTAGTGTTCCAGTGTTTGTTTTCTCATGCTAATGGAATGGTGATAGTATATTATGTAAATTTTAGTGAACTTGTGTATATATACAAACACACATTAGTCTTTAATTAAATACTTTAAGCCATCAAAATGTTATCCTGTCAATTAAAAAGTCTCTCTTGTTCAATCAGATTCCAATCCTTTTGACTTTAATATCATAAATACATTCTAGAATTTTAATGTTTATTCGTGGTAGTTATTGCTCTCTATGTAGTTGGCCATATGAGCCCAGTAAGATGTACCCATTAAGCCAATGGTTGATTGCACACTAGAAGCTGACTTTCTTGTCAGTAGGTCCCCTTATTAAGAGAAACATTCACTTAGATACAGTAGATACATTCACTTAGAACCTTTATAAGACAGTCTGACTAGGTTTCTCCACATAGTGGCTGAAAAAGATACCAAAATAACTCCAGTCATATGTGGTTTTTTATTTGCTTGCTTCTTTGTTTCGATATTTATTTTTCCTTTTCAAAAATTCTCATTTGGAGTTGTACTACAAAGGCAGATCAAACCACACAGAGCATTATATTGTGTCCACTTTAAAGAGCCTGCATATGAAATTTATTAGTTTTAATATTGATATTGATAAAAAACAGAATTGATGAGTGGGGCACATACTCGGCAGTAAGCCAAAATAAAAGATCAGAAAGACAGCTCGCACCAGGTCTCCTACCTAACATCTAGCATGGTGATGGGCAGTCCTATCACTGTCAGTTTTGTCAAATGTAGCCTTAAACTCCATCAGTTCATGCCTTTTAAATACATTTTTTCAGTAACACTATTGAAAATACAATTAAGAAAATTGTCAACAAAGTTTTAGAGATCATTAAAGGTGGGCAGATCAGGGATTTTGCTGTGAGATTGTCTATTATTAATGTCAGAAGCTAAAGTCACCAACTTAATGTCACCAACACGACTGCCAAAACATGAGCTGAATGAGGATGACACCAGTAGACACGCCATGGTGGACAGGGAAAAGCCCACAAGGCCTCAGCCCTGCACAGGAGGCTACAAGATACTAAGAAATGCTCAAAGTGGAAGAAATAGCCTTCCCTAGGAAGGAGCACACTTTATCCCTGAAGACATGCCTCCAAGCCACGGTATATAGACTGATCAAGTTATATTTAGGAATGTATATGTACATACCCCACATATATGCATGAAATAATGAGAAGAGGCCATGAATTTGAAAAACTGAAAACAAGGGTTTATGGCAAAGTTGTAGGAGGCAAGGACAGGTTAATCTATTTATATTATGTAATTATGATTACATATATAATTATAGATATGTATATATACATAGGTGTGCATATTGCATAAATTATATGTATATATAAATTGAATATATATATATTTATATTATAATCTCAAAAATAAAATAAATTTAACTAATCAAGTAACTTTGAACTAAAGTAAGTTAATAACCTAGAGATTATAATCAGCTACAATGGCTGTATTCCTCATCACCATTAGACATTTGAGGGGCTTTGATTTTTAAGCTGAGCTATGTCAGAGAATATTGATTAAAAGGAAAATATTTCCTAGTTTTGTCTATTCTCTGAAGAAATTTGTACCAGATACCAGTATTCTGTTTTTAGTAGCCTATGAATCGAGAGTAAGTAGTCAAGACACATAAAATTCTAACTAGCTGGACTCTAATCTTCCATTCTTATTCCACATACTTTATTGTATAAAAATTAGGCACAACTACCAAAACTGTTGTTTGGATCTGTATATTACCCTGCACTGACATTCTGTGGGTTCCCTTCACTTAGAAACATAAAGATACGTATTGATAGTTTTGTATTGGGCTGGAGAGATGGCTCAGAGGGTAAGAGCACTGACTGCTCTTTGAAGGTCCTGAGTTCAAACCCCAGCAACCACATGGTAGCTCATAACCACCCATAATGAGATCTGACATCCTCTTCTGGTGCTGTCTGAAAACAGCTACAGTGTACTTATTTTAATAATAAATAAATCTTAGGGCCAGAGCAAGTTGACTGGAGTGAGCGGGGCCGACCGGAGTGAGTGGAAGTCCTAAATTCAATTCCCAACAACCACACGAAGGCTCATAATCACCTGTACAGCTACAGTGTGTACTCATATACATAAAATAAATAAATAAATCTTTTTTAAAAAGGAAAAAAAGAAAAAAGATAGTTTTGTGTTAAACTAAAAAGCATTTCATGAAATTTTGACTGTGTTTGTATTTTTCTTATAAATAATCTTTAAATTCCAAGGTGTTCTATCTTTAAAATTATTTCCCAAATTGCATCAAAAGCCTGGTTGTGCTACATTCCTTTTTCAGTTCTCATTGTATAGGACTTCAGTTTTTTACCTTAACAATTAAAAGGGAAAAAATTGGTCCCTGGTCTCTCAAACCAAAGTTCTCAAGTCTCCTAAGATCCAAAACCTAGAAGCTCTAGAAACCCTAAAATTAATCTTAAAATTCTTCTTTTTTATTGTCATTTGAATTCAAAATTATTAGAAAGGAGAGAATCATTCTGAGGAACACAAATTCTTTAAACCACAGACGTAATTCCCCGCCCTCTGCTTAGTGCACACTAACGGAGAGAAGGGAAGAAAGCTCAGTGCGTGAGAAAGACCAGGCTTACCTAAGACAGTGTTCGGAGGCCCAGCATTAGTGACAAAGGAAAGGTGAAAGACTAAGGTCCTACTTTCCATATATAGAAGTATCAAATATGGGGTGGGCAGGGGGAGTGTGTTACTCTGGCATGCGCCTGCATGCTAAGTTCAAAATGTAAATAACATTAGAAAAAAAAGGAAAAATTGTTTCTCTTCTGTTATCTCTTTATTGTGTAAAGTTAGAATTGTGCATAATGCACAGGTGGTTTAAAATGCTTCTCTGCCATCTGAGACCTCAGCGTGCCAGGGCAAAGATGCAGATGTCACTTTAGGGAATTGGGTTTATTCGGTATGTGAAATGGGGCTGGCATGGGCTCAGAAGTTTTTCTCTTTATAGTTGCCCAATTAATGTTGTTTTGCTTTCTTGTTTTTAATCTTTGGTTTTTGCCTAAACATGTATAAAAATTGTTCTAAGATTTTAACACTCGCTATTCGTAATATGTCCATGTTCTATTTTCAATATGATATTTTATCCAAATGTGTTGTAATATTAGTATAGACCAGAGATCATCTTGGTGCTGAGTTAATAGTCTAACACACCACAGTAGAAAATTTCATTCCCCTTATTTTCTTAGATGAAAATCTATTACATGACAGATGCATTATATTCATAACTTTTCGATTTTCAAATATTGTCTTAAAAACCTAAATTTTGTTTTTCAAAATCTGATGTCTTGTAAATTTATTTTGTAGTAGACATTTGAAATTAGCTCACAGTATAAGCTGTTTTTATTTGCTTGTTGGTTGCTTTACTAAAACAATACCTTATATGGAGAAGGTATGGCTTGATGTACCAGCCAGCATATATCTCACTACAATAGCAAAATGACTGTGCTGCTCAATCATCAGTAACGTCTGAGTTCAACTCCTAAGGGCAAGGGAGGAAATAAGGTACAAAGTCAGTGAGTTTACAGTAATGTCCAGACAGGAGTATCGTGTGTGTGTGTGTGTGTGTGTGTGTGTGTGTGTGTGTGTGTGTGTGTGTGTGTGTGTGTGTAAAACTTTGATACCTGTATCTGTATTTAATGATGGGACAGTGTGTGCTAATAAGAGACAGAATTAAGACCTTCTGTGAACCCTCTAGCAGTCAGTGAATATCAGACCAAAGAATTCCAGCTTTAATTACAGGCAAAAGAAAAGGCACAATTAGCATTTTAATATAGAAATATCTTAGGCTTTAGGAGAATTATGATAAATCTAATGTTGCCTGGCGAACCAAAGAGGGGATATTACAACAAACTGTCTCCTTAGGAATATTTGTTTAAATAAAAGCAACAATACTTCATCCTTATCTCTTTTGGATAATGATCACCATTTCAGGCTGTTCTTAGTTCCAGCTTTAAAATACCTTTAGGTTTGTTTTGTTTAGGTTTCTTTTGTTTTGTTTTGTTTTTTGTTTTTGTTTTTGTTTTTGTTTTTTTTTTTCGGGTTTTTCCAGAGGAAACTGTTTGCTTGGCACTACCAGGATAATTGTGTTGGGAGAGTACCTGCTTTTCAGCTTGTGCTTGTTCTTGCCGTGGCCTCTCTGACTCGGATGTGGTAAGGTTATGTCAGTCACAGCATAGTAAACTAACTCCTCTGCCATGGCTGGCGCTCTCCCACCTGCTCCCCTAAACACCTGCAACATATGTTTGTCTAACCCTGGAATGCTTTGCCTTTAGGGTCCTGGAAAACTCCCCTCGAGCCTTCTGCTTATAAACAGCTGAGCGATTCATTTTTTTAATGACGGTTGCCTTTTCCCTAACGTTGGAGCAGTGATAAGCTCACTAAAATTAAGGTGTTGTTCATCAAAGAAAAACATTGCACATAGTTTTGCAGCGCTGACTCCCCTTCCGAGCCGTATTTTCCCCCTTCACTAACCTGGCTTACTAATAAACATTGAAGATTGGTAACAAGATATTAGAAAAGGAAAATTGAGTAATTCACTTGCCAAGTATTTTCTTCATGCCAGACACAACTTATCTTACAAACATAAAATTCTTTATTTGTTGATTATTATAGGAACTATTTCAGTTTGATTTTTTTTTAAAGTCATGGCCAATAAATTATAAAATGGCAATACTTTGGACATATGGTAGGCAGCCACTATGGTTATTAAAATCTCATAAGTTAACAAAATAGTGAATAGTATGATTTTATATCATTTTTAAAACTTATAAATATATGTTCTCCTATCCAATAATAAAGACATCCTTTTTCCTCTACATACAAAATCTATTATGCTTGCTACATCTTCTTAGTGTGTGTGTATAAATGCTGCCTGAGCTTGTGTGTGTGTGTGTGTGTGTGTGTGTGTGTGTGTGTGTGTGTGTGTGTGTAAAATGTTCCACAGGACCTCCTGTAAGCTTATATGTGATTATTAGAAGTATAATAATCACTACCTTCCAAGTGTCACAGATTTTAGGTTGTCATACTACCATATCTGCTTTCTAGGTCAAAGTCTTTTAGCTATGTCGGTGCCCAGTGGTATCACAGGTTATTATAGCCTCTGACTCACTGAAATGTTATCAAGTACCTACCTTATTTTCATTATGTTGTTGAGTCTCTGCTGTAGTTTCACAAGTGGTGAAACTAGACCAAGGATGTGACTAACTCATCAGCTGCTAAGGAGTAGACAGGGGTCTGAGTCCATGCCTCACTGTTGCATGCCCTCCAGTGTTTCTGTCCACAGTGTGGACCTGAAAGTAGACATACCTCCTGGTACAAAGGACTTAAAGACCAGTGTCCCTGAAATTGGTCTTTTGTTCTTCTCATGTGTCTATGTAATGGTCCTCTGAAACATTTGCTGCAGTTCAAAAGTAAATGAGTATTTCAGCCTTTCCTTCTGGACTTTCAAAAATGATTTAGAAAGAGATAGTCATCTTCAGATGAAGGGTAAGAAGAGGACATCAGAGCAGACAGTACTATCCATTGTGACCCTTTCTTGCATGAATTTGTTATTTATCAGGCTCAGAACAAGAAACATTGTGTAGTATCTGGTATTTGTATTTTCTTCTTGTAGTATCTTGTCCTTAGTTACTCTTCATATGGATTAGTATTCAAGTATTTCTATATGATCATAAAAAGTTAAGTTTAAACTAAAAGTATTGAAATGTTGCTGTTGCAGGTAGAATAGGTAAGAAGGGAGGAGCGGTACATACCACAAACAGATCAGGCCTACTTAAGTCACCACAAGATGGCTGGCTGCTCAGCATGCAAAAGCTTATTTTCCAAGACCATTCCCTCAGTGGGATTTATGTAACTATCTCTCCTAGTGAAGACCTGGAAAGGGAAGAAAGCTAGCTGTAACTGGTAGATGATTTTGTCTTTTAAATTGATTTTATAACTAAGCCGGTGTGGAAGTGGTTTTGGGATCTTGTGGAAATAACAAAAGCATGTTGGGAAGGCAGTAGCCACTGCATGGTTCAGGTTGACTTAATATACTTTGGTTTGAAGATAATTCTGTAGTCCGAACACTGGACTGTGAAAATGGCTTTAATGACATGCATAGTATTAGAGGTCTACCATGAGAAATTGCAGATCTCATGGGGTCTGGTCTTCCTCATATACAATTTTATGTTAGTAAAAGTCTAGTGCCTCATATTGTAGAGAAAAATTACACATCTTAAAGATTATAAAGAAGAACTATTATGTTTTTATACATTATATTTGAAAGAAATTCTTCAAAATAGGGAAAGTATCTCTTTAATTTTAAGTTAGAACTCTGCTCATTCCTACTTTATCCCACTGAGGAAAGGAATTTTTTTTTAATGTTGGAACATGGTCTTACACATGTGTGTGTATAAATTCATGCTTGATAATGATTGGGATCAATTACTTAGTTTTGATTCTGATTTTGGCGCATTTTGATGGGTATTGAAGTATTTATTGTGTGATAGCCCTTTTTTACATTACATGAAGACTTTTCCTGCTTCAATCTCCTCCCATGTTCTCTCCTTCCACTCTTTCAAATCTATGGCCTCAGTTCTCTACCTCAGTGGTTCTCAGGCTGTGGGGTGAGATCCTTTGGCGTCACATATCAGATATTGACATTGCTATTCCTAACAGTAGTAAAATACTATGGACCAAAATAAGATTTTGGTTGGGGGGGGGGGGGGAGTCACAACATGAGGAACTGTAATAAAGTGTTGAAACATTAGGAAGGTTATGAACCACTGCTTTAATTGGTGTGTGCAAGCACGTGTGTGTGTGTGTGTGTGTGTGTGTGTGTGTGTGTGTGTGTACATTTGTGTCTTAGATAAGTTTTACTTTTGTGACCCACATTATATTTTTCATGGTGCTTGTGCAGATCATATGTGTGCACATTTCTGTTTTAATGGTGCACTGTCTTAACAAGAGACTTTTCCTTTCACAGAACTGAACACTGAGTCCCTTTTTATTTTCTTGCTTTTTCAGTAGTTATTCAATATCAAATTCTTTTTGTTTTGGTTTGTATTTTTACTTTTTGTGTTGTTTCAGTACTGCAAGACTTTAACTATCTCCCTTTGATTCTAGCAGGTCTCTTAGGAATTTAAATAGGTCTCAGTGAAGGCAATATTGAGTCCATTCATGTGTTCAAGTCACATCATTGTTCCTAATAATGGCTTTAAGTGCCTAGATAGATCAGCACTTCATGTCTTGAATTGCTTGTCATTTCTTTGTAAAGATGTCTCAGGGACCATTCCCTGGGACTGCTCTTTTAATATTTTCTAACAAAAGTAGCATGATACTTTATTAGTTTGTTGAAAGTCAGAAAAGAAACCTCTTTTATATTTGCAAAAACAAAATGCTTTTCCAGGTTCAGAGAATAAAGAGCAGAATCAGTCATGAATCGTAGTTTTGTAGGAGGTAATTTTTAAAATAGATGATGAGCAGACTCTGACCTGGAATGTATTCTGCCAGTGGCTTTAACCTCTATTTTATTTTTCCAGTATACTTGGGTCTAGGTTGTCATCAGCTACCCTGAGAAACCTATATAATTCGGAGAGAGAGAAGTTGCAGTTAGACTTAACAGTATGTAGTCACGGAAGCAGCCGTTATCTTCATCAAGGCAATTCAGATTTGATTATTACAGATCTCTGTTGAATACCAAACCAATGGAATAGTAGCTGTAGTTAAATCAGGGGATTGTCATTTCTGTCAGATGATTAGGGCTGGCTTGGAAGAGATATGAACAGGCTGCGCTGTGTAAATACTCTCAGCAAAAAGAGAAAAGGTCTTTCATGGCCATTAAGATGCAGCTTATTAGCTTGATGAATTTCAAACTATTTAACCTTAATTATATTTCCTCTATACCCCACCCCAGCATGCAGGCATATCAGTACCTTGAGATGATATCTCCAAGGGTTGGTATCTAAGCATAGCCGTGTTTTTCTATTATGATAAAATTCAGCCATTCTGTTTCTAACTAGATCTTTCAGAGAACAGTGCATGCTCTGGTCTAAAGACCTAGTTGTTACCTAAATTAAGTGCCTACGTGGACATTAGAAAACATTCAGATGTTTATAAAACATTTTAGAGGGAATTATGTAATTTATTATGTTAGAGATTGTAATATACAATTAAATTATGGTGTAAATGTTATGATTTTATAAAGTGCAAGTATATTTAATTTGTAATAGTCTGTGAGGAGGTTAGCACATTAAATAATTAGTACAGTTTAAAGAATAGCTGTACACTTAAATGGACACACCCAGTTTAATGGTTTGAAGACATTCCTCCCATACTATAAATAATATTAAATGACAGACAGGGCAGAATTGACACTTTTATAGAAATGTGCATTGGCCCTTTTTCATTGGCCAGTTTGATGGCCATACTTCTAATATTTCCATTGGCTGACACATTTTTGGTACTTATTAAACTCATGAATAAGATTAGATGACATAGAAATTGTTAACTTTAAAACAATTCATTTTTGGCAATGGAGGACTCGGTGTGCCATCTAGTGGACATATTTAGATTTCTGGCCATCAAATATTTAGGATTGTTTTTACCTTCTCCACCTATTGTCCCTTGGCCTCTTTTGATTATTCATGCTTATGTTGCAAACCAAGTAATTATTCAGTTTTGCTGTAATTTTATCTCATTTTTGAAATATATATTTGAAAGTGACTGAAAGCACCAGAAACCAGCCTAGCGACACTGATGCATTCGCACAGCAGCATAGGTCACAATGGAGTATGCTTGATGTTTCTCAGTTTTCATCAGCCAAGAAAGAACCACTGGAACAAAAGTCAGGTCTGATAATCACTAGATGGCCACCTAGCCAGGTATGATGATTATTAGATGTCTGATATATGCTCCTTTAGCCAGGTATGATAATTACTAAATGTCTTATATATGGTCCTTTAGACACTGTTTTGTATTTCTTTTTCTTTAGAGAAATCCAAGGCCGGCGACTTACCAGTTCCACCCCAACTTAGACTACTACAAAGCACGGGGAGCCGACCTTATGAACAAAAGCCGGTGAGTCACTGTCCATCGGCAACAGTTGTGAATCACAAACAGTCATGAAGCCATGGGGAATTTGTACATCTTTCCTAAGGACTGTTTTCTAGACTTTAGACTTTTTTATATGTAATGAATCTTTGTTTGAAGTTCTTTAAGGTATCATAAGACAGTATTTTTATGACAGTGGTAATATGAGTTAATACAGCACTGTAGTAATCCACAATCCATATGTAGTATCCTCAGCACACTGACATAGATCAACCTCAGGACACAGCTGTGCCACTCCTGAGCATTGACCCACAGGGCTCCGGAACATCGTGTCACAGAGTCACTGGCCCATTCCCATTTGCTGGATAACTATTTGTCGTAGTTTTAGAGCTAACCTAACTGTCCAATAACATAGAAGTGGATAGAGAAGATGTAGTCTATATACACAATGAAACCGTTTTAATCCACAAAAGGCTGGGAAGGGAAAAAGAAGGCAGTATTGGCAGGATATGTTCAACATATAACATATACTTGCATGAAAATGTTCTTTTATAACAGTACCGTGTACAATGAATACATACTATGAAATTTTTAAATATATCAAAAGAATACATTTTGAAGTTACCAGCTTCATATTTCTAACACTAATAAACATGAATAGTTTCTACTTGATATAATCTCTTTCTGGATCTTTACTGTTGAATGAAAAGAGGCATTTCTATGATGTATTTTTAAATTATTTCAGTAACAAAATTAAAATTGCGTTTCCCAGTTGACTTTGAAACTACAAAATAAGCTTATAAATGCATCTTGTGTGTGCATCAGTGATTGCATACATAGAAATCTTAAGGGTCACTGTAGGAATAAAAAACCATTAAAATCGTACTTTTAAAAGAAATTAACATTGGCATAAAGGGTTGATGAACAGTTTTGTTCTTTCATAATACTGTACTTAGATGTCTCAAGAGTTAACTTGTCAAACCAAAACCATTTCAAATTAGAATGCAATTTCAAAGTTTACTCTAGAAAACAATGTTAGCAATGATAGATAAATGCTGCCAAGTTAACCAAATTTTTTTCTTAAACATTTTCCTGTATGTTAGCTTTTCTTGTGAATTCCAGCAGCCTAAATATACATTTCTGGAGTGCAGACCTACAGTATGGTCTGCATTGAACTGACTGCTGCTTAGGGGCTGGTGGCTCCAGTGCTGTGCAGGAGTGCGGCGAGGAGGCAGACTTTTACCTTCAACCTGAACCCTGGGTTACAGCAGTGAGACACTACAGGACTGCTACAAAAGCGCCCGCCTTGATGGAAGCGTTTGTCTCTTACTTAATGTAATCATGAGATCAGCTCCGTGGCCCGTGAGACTGCCTGGAGCTCCATTCTATTTGTTCATTTCATCTGAGTCTTATTTCACAACTAGTAACTAGTTCGTTTACTTCAACAAATTTTATTGACTGTTGGATTTTGATTATTTCAGGCACCAAAGGTACCCATGTAACAACCACACTCAGATCCTTACTGTCAGGAATCCTGCCTACCCTTTGTTTTTGTATGCTTAGATGCTTAGTTGTTGTATGTTTAAAAGAAAAGGGAATATTAGGTTCACTTAGTATATAAGGTCTCTTGTTTCTTTTACTTTTTTTTTTTTAATTAAAGGTCATTTTATTCTTTCTTCTTTTTTTAATTTTTTTTTTGGGGGGGTTTTTCGAGACAGGGTTTCTCTGTGTAGCCCTGTCTGTCCTGGAACTCACTCTGCAGACCAGGCTGGCCTCAAACTCAGAAATCCTCCTGCCTTGCCTCCCAAGTCCTGGGATTAAAATCATGTGCCACCACTGCCCGGCTTAGGTCTCTTTTTTCATTGAATACTTTATTTATTTACATTTTAAATGTTATCCCCTTTCCCAGTTTCTCCTCCAGAAACCCCCTATCCCATCCTCCAACCCCCTGCTTCTATGAGGGTATTCACCCACCCACCCACCCACCCACTCCCGCCTCCGCACCCTGGCACACCCCTACACTAGAGCATCAACCCTTCACTGGACCAAGGGCCTCGCCTCACATTGATGTTCAACAAGGCCATCCTCTGCTACATATGGGGCTGGAGTGATGGGTCCCTCCATGTGTACTCTTTGGTTGGTGCTTTAGTCCCTGGGAGCTCTGGGGGTCTGGTTGGTTGATACTGTTGTTCTTCTTATGGGGTTACAAATCCCTTCAGCTCCTTCAGTCCTTTCTGTAACTCCTTCACTGGGGAGCCCCGTGCTCAGTCCAATGGTTGACTGTGAGCATCTGCATCTGTATTTGCCAGGCAGAGCCTCTCAGGAAACAGCTATATCAGGCTCCTGTCAGGAAGCACTTGCTAGCATCCACAATAGTGTCTGGTTTGGTGGCTGCACATGGGATGGATGCCCAGGTGGGGCGGTCTCTGGATGGCCTGTCCTTCAGTCTCTGCTCTCTGGACCCCCTAGTACCTCTTCCCTAGCAGACTGCTTTCATGAAACAGCCAAAACCCTCAGGTTACAGCAGTTCATAGTTTACTTCTGCTCACCCTCTTCCAGTGTTTCCCTCCTTCCATCAATCTTCCAGTCTTCTGGGTATTTGTGCCACCATCTCCTAACTTCCTCTCTCTCCACTCCTAGGCCACCGCCACCACCACAGCCCTTCTCTGTCATACCCTGGCTTTGAGCGGTTGCACGTGTAACTCTTCCAGTCTGCTCAGTGCTTCTTTCATCTGCCCTTGCCATGCCCTTGCTAGGGAGAGCCCTGCCCACAACCACCTCCTAAAGGACAACTTTATTATTGTCAGGATGCCTTTTCCTTGTCCACTGTCCCAATACCTTCTGAGAATTCATGCTCAGCAGCATCCAGCTTGAGATGGTCTATAGGGTCTGACCTGTGATAATCTAAGCTAGCTGAGGTCAGGTACTTGCTATCATATGTAACATGTGGAGGACAGAGGACAACTTGAAGTCAGTTCTGACTGTCCACCATGCTCTCAGGTTTGATGACAAGCACCTTTACCCAGCCGGGCCATCCTCTTGCCACCAATGCAATGGATATTTTCGAGTATATACACTCAAAAAATAATAATCTGAATAAAAAGAGAAATATAAGATTAGGAAAATGTTGCATATATAACAAAGCATAAATTATTAACGAACAAAGAACATACACAGTTCAACAAAAAGCACAAGATTTTTTTATTCACTTTACATCCTGCTCATTGCCCCCCTCTTGGTCACCCCCTCCCACATTCCTTCTCCTCTGCACCTTCCCCTTCTCCTTTGGGGAGGCGGGGTCTGTCTAGGTTTCCCCCATACTCTGACACATCAAGTCTTTGTGAGGCTAGGCGCATCCTTTCTCCCTGAGGCCAAACAAGACAGCCCAGCTAGAACATATGCCACAGATAGGAACAGCTTTTGGATAGCCCCCACACCAGTCGTCTTAGCCACGTGAAGGCCAAGCTGCACATCTGCTGTATATGTGCAGGGAGGCCTGGGTCCAGCCCATGTATGTTCTTTGGTTAGTGGTTCAGTCTCTGAGATCCCCAAGGGTCCAGGTTAGTTGACTCTGTTGGTCTTCCTATAGAGTTCCTGCCCCCTTAGGGGTGCAGTCCTATCTTCTGTTCTTCCATAAGAGTCCCCAAGCTCCATCCACTGTTTGGCTATGGGTATCTGTATCTGTCTGAATCAGCTGG
The DNA here is from genome assembly GCF_000001635.26 of Mus musculus. Classification (NCBI taxonomy): domain Eukaryota; kingdom Metazoa; phylum Chordata; class Mammalia; order Rodentia; family Muridae; genus Mus; species Mus musculus. Next base: position 50,810,084 of record NC_000083.6, on the reverse strand, counting down.
TAGGTGGAGCTTCTCAGAGGACAGCATGTTCTGTCTGTAAGCATAGCAGGAGTATCATTAATTGTGTCAGGGATTGGTGCTTGCCCATGGGGTGGGTCTCAAGTTGGGCAGATTATTGGTTGGCCATTCCCTCAGTCTCTGCTCCATCCCCTGTCCCTGCATTTCTTGTAGACAGGATCAATTTTGGGTTGATAGTTTTATGGGTAGATTGGTATCCGTATGGCTCCATTGGGGTTCCTGCCTGGCTACAGGAGCTGGTCTCTTCAGGCTCAATATCCATAGAGTAGTGAGTCACAGCTAAAAACACCCTGTTTGATTCTTGGGTACCTCCCTTATCCCAGGTTTCTCTGTCTCTTTCTGGAGATGCCACATACCCTACCACAATACAGTTGCAGATTTCCATGCATCTCCTGTCCCTCCCCACACCTGATCCTGCACACACACACCCCATTCCTCTCCCCATCCCCTCTCCCACCCAGTTCCCTCCCTCCATCTGCCTCTTGTGACTGTTTTATTCCCCCTGCTGAGTGAGATAAAAGCATCCTTGCTTAGACCTTCCTTCTTGTTTCTTTGGGTCTGTGGAGTGTAGCTTTTTCCTCCTCTTCCTCTACTTTCCTAGACCCCTTCCAGACTCTTTAGTCTGTACTCATTCCCTAGAGAACTGAGCCTACAACATGACTCTGCTTATCATGAAGAATCTTTAATTTATGTCTTCAATTTTACTCCTTCTCTAGACTCATATTTCACCATTTATTTATTTATCTTGCACATCTAATAGTCTCAAATGTAACTCTTTTCAGAATGAATTATTGATTTTTACCTCCATACCCATAAATGCATACCTGCTTGCTGCAGGGTGGTTAACAAGACAGAAGGGGAGCCCCACTATGGTGAATAGTACTACCCGGAGTCCTAAAATCATCTTTGACTCCTCTGCTTTATCCCATATCACACATCAAGTCCACCAGCAAATCCTTCAAAATGTAAAATGTCCTGCAGCAAACGGGACCCTCTCTGTGCTGCTAGGATCAACGGGTCACCATGGCTCACCTAGCCATTTACCTCCCTGTTAGCCTCTCTGCTTCCTCCCTTTCCTGTAGAAACCATCCACCACTCAGAGCCCCCTTAAAACACCTAAGGAAAATCAATCCAAAAATCTTTTCCCATGCCTTGCAGTGCAGCCATTTGCTATCTACTGTCTGTCCAGCCTCATTCACTCTGGCTGTCAGTACACACGTTCACTGGGCTGCAGCCATGTGACAGTGGACTGCACTCCACTGCCCATGTGGATGACCTCTCTGTTCCCATGTCTACAGCATTCTGCTCAAGAGTGCGCTTGGCACACACTCAGTCTCTATTCAGAAAGGTTTCTTCTCACGGGTCCTTCTGCAATAATGAGCCCCTTCACTTTCTCCTTGGTTATCGTTCTGTCCTTGTTATACCAGTCCTGCCTGAGACAATATTTTATTTATATGTCTATATAGCTGTTTGTTTATTTATTTGCTCATTGGTTGTGGGAATGGTTCTGTATGATTCTTATATTAAATAGAAACTCATAGCTATCCTTTTAACTGTTAACTATCCTTGCAATTCTGTTGTACAGCACTGTCCTCCAAGCCAAACAGCCTACAGCATAAGGTGTTGGGCTGTATCTGCTTGCAACATCATCTCACCTGGGTTTGATGACTGTAACATTTCCTCATAGATAAGGGTGTGGGGAGGGTCCTGGGATTCTCACTTGAGTATCCAGCCTTCCTCCCAACCAGTCGTATGCTATTCTGCCCTAATTACTCATGGCCTGGGGTCCTAGGGAAGGGCTAGAGTATACAGGATGGGAAAGACTGGAAGGGGCTCCATCTATTATGTATGGCTTTATGGAAGCCATCTTCCATGAGATGTGAGGATTTTCCACTGTAGCCATTATGGGGTTACCCATATTCCTGTGAAAAACTACTTACTGTGTTCTCTAAGCAAGCCCAATAAACTCATTGGTTCCCAGGATGAAATTTGGTGGACTCTGGTTTGTAATTGGATACATTGGATTTTAACAACAACCACCTAATGTTGGAAGGTCCTCTTCATGATACCAAAGAAAAAATAAAAAGCACAGAGATCCAGAACTGAGCAATGTGCAGAGTACAAAAGACTTTGGAGGGCTCAGTTCTAAGTAGAATGTGTTCCTGAAAACTCTCCCCTCGGATTTCTCCCAGATTCTTACCCACCTTGGTATGTATGTATGTATGTATGTATGTATGTATGTATGTATGTATGTATGTGTGTATGTATGTGTATGTTTAAAGAAAGCACCTTCTTACATCATATATTCTAGTCCTCTGGCTCTTATTGTCTCTCCACCACCTCTTTCACACTGTATCTTGATACCTAGGTCACTGTAGGTTATATAGTAGTATCTTTTTATGAACAGAAAAAAATTAATTTTGATGAAGTTAATCCCAGTGTTATTTGTTTTCCAATTCTGTAATTCATCTCAAATTAATTTTTGTATATAGAGTGATAGAAGAGTTGAAGTTTATCATTCTTTCACATTGTTCAAATCCTTAGTTACTGTCCTGGTGCTATGAAGAGACATCATGTCCAAGGCAACTGATATTAAATAATTTTAATTGTGGCCTTGCTTACGTCTCAGAGTCCATGACAATGTTGGTGAAAAGCATGGCAGCGGGCATTCTTGTTGCTGTAGTGGTAACTGAGAACTTACATCCTGATCCAGGCAAGAGGCAGGAGGCCAACACTGGCTCACATGTACACCTCTTCTGACAAGACTGCACCTACTAATCCTTCCCAAAATGCTCACCAGCCAGGGACCAAACATTCAGATATGTGAGCATGTGGGGGCCATTCTCATTCAGACCACCGCAGATGCATAGGCAGCTTTGCAGCACCCGTCATTTAAAGGCCTTTCCTTTCCCATTGAATTCAATTAAATTGTTGATTGCTAACTTACCTGCATCCCTTCTTGGACTCTCCCTTTTCTCTCATAACACACTGGATTTTACTGTGTATTTTTTTAGGAAGTATTGATAGTTAGGTAAGCTGTCTTCCCATTTTTCTTCCTTTCCTCATTTGGCTATTTTTCAGTCCTGAATTTTCAGGTAACTTTTATGATCAACTCTTGGATTTGTACAGTTTTGGAGAGATATTGGCAAGAATAGAATTAGACCTATAGAGTTTGCAAAGAACTGACATCTAGGAACCTAAATTCTATCTTCATTTAGCTACACCTTCACATTTCTTAGCTATTCAAAAGTTATTATAGCTATCTAACGTATCTTTTTTAAATAAGAGAAAACAAATTCTCCTTTCCTGTGTCTAATTTGTGCCTTTATTTTTAAAGTAGGACCGCTGTCTTTTGTGGACTCACATTTTCATTATGCTTTCTTCGGTACTCCTCCTGCCTTGAGGCTATATCAGTCAGTTCTCGAAAGATATTGGTTTCAGTGGCTCTGCCTTAAGGCTCTGTCCTCCATATAGGATTAACCGCAACTGCCCTAATTTTTTTGTATTGTATTTGGTGATTCTCAAATTGTGGAAAGAGGGGCGAAGAGGAAAAGGAAACTTCCCAGTGAGTGATCAATTCGGAATTATGCCCTCTTCCATTTTAGTGTGTTCTTCTAAGATAGAGGCTCCTTGACTTCTAAGACAGTGAGTGTAAGCTGTGGTTACATTCTGGAATGATTCATATGGCTCTGGATCATAAGACCAGAAAATAAATCAAAGACTACCACTCAAGAAATAGAAGTGTTTATTCCTATGGATACATCTCAGGAAACTTAATGGCTTTATATCCTATGATTAATGTATAGTTGCTAATTACTCGTTATTGTTAGTTTAACCAATGTTATAAATTGTTCAGACCCAATTAAGTAAGCTCCAGGGTGTACCTTATCCCTATCCATTTATCAGTGCCAGTGGTTTTATCCATAATAATTACTACTTCTTTTGCCTTGTACCATATTGGGAAACAGTCTATCTGCCAGGTGTTAGAGTTGTGGTCACTGGGGTTCAGGGAGGTGTTGAGACAGGGTCTCCTGTATCCCAGACTGAGGCTGTCCTTTCAATCTACCTTTCTTCCTATACCTCACAATCACCCAGAGCTATGGTCTTTAGAACAGGATGACAGTGTTTCCCTTACAGCCTAAACTCTTAACTGTGTCTTGTACTTTTAATAACATCCTACAAAATCTGCGGTTCCTTGAGATGGGAAGTGACTCCCTTTTCTAAGATAAGAAACCTCAACTAGTTGTGGTTTCCCACACCTTTAATCCCAGCACTCAGGAGGCAGAGACAGATGAATCTCTCTGAGTTTGAGGCCTGCCTCTTCTACTTTGCATGTTCCAGGACAGTCAAGGCTACATAATAGAGACCCTGTCTGAAAAAGTTAGACAAAATGAAAAATAAAAAATAAAGATGTTTCTATCCCAAAAACAAGATGTGTATATGCACTTTTAAGTACTTTTGCACTTAAACATAATCTTTTTAATATGATTTTTAATTAATATATAAGGTAAGGCATTTTTGAACAGGTGTGATAAATAGATTCTCTTTCCTCCTTGTCTCCCTAACCCCCTCTAAATCTGTCCTTTCTCGAGTCTGTCATGTCCCACATGTGCTTTGCCTGCCCCACACCCTCCCCATCACTTGCTTTCACCCTCTCTTTGTCTCCTTTCTAGTTGTTAATACTTAGACCCACCCCCAAATTTCACACACATCACAGACTAGGATCTAAACATAGAGGGGATATGAATTTTTTTTGTCTTTCTGAGTTTGGGTTACCTTGTTTAATATTTTACTCTCCAGATTCATCTATTTTCCTGAATTTTTCATGTTTCTTTAGAGCTGCCTAAAATTTCACTGTGCATATTTGGACTGGCTCCATTTCCCTGCTCTCATGCAAGGAGCAGCAGCAAACATGGATGCTTTCATGTCTCTATGATAGGATGGAGTCCTTTTTCTATGCCCAGGAGTGGCATGACTGGGTCACAGGATGATGTTGTTGATAGGTTTTTGAGAAAACCTCTACAGTGGTTTCCATGATGGTTGTCCTAGTATGCATTCTTCTACCATTGGCTGTCAGATTTCTGGATGACAGCCATTCAGACTGGGATAAGATGGTATCTCAGAGTAGTTTTATTTGCTTTTCCCTGATGACTAGAGATGTTTAACGCTATAAAATGTTTATTGTCCATTTATGTTTCTTCCTTTCAGAATTACATGTTCATTTCTTATCCTACTTGTTGACTGAAAGTTGAGGGTTTTGGTGGTTTGTTTTTTTTTTTTTTTAATTTTAAATTTTATTTTATGTGTATAGGTGTTTTACAACCATTGTCTGTACCACATGTGTGCCTGGTTCCTGTAAAAGCCAAAAGAGAATATCAGATCTCCTAGAACTGGAATTGCAGATGGCTGTGAGCCACCATGTGGGTGCTGGGAATTGAACCTAGGTCCTCTGGAAGAGCAGCCAGTGCTCTTAACCACTGAGCCATTGCTCTAGCCCTAAAGTGACTTTTAGTTAACTATTATTTAAACTCTATCCAAATATGAGTAATTAGCAAAAAAAAGTTATCTAAGTCAATCTTTTTCTAATTTTAATATTTTTACAATTCTTCTGATATTGCTATTTTTAGTCAACAGAAAAATAACAGTAAACATTATCATCTGAAAAATTTTAAATGTACCAATGTAACAATTATGACCATAGAATTAAGAAAATGAGGGTAGAACTGTAATCAGATAAAAATATATCCTTTTCCTTTATTTTTTTTTTAAATTTACTTTATGTAGGCTGGGCATGGTGGCGCACGCCTTTAATCCCAGCATTTGGGAGGCAGAGGCAGAGGCAGGTGGATTTCTGAGTTCGAGGCCAGCCTGGTCTACAAAGTGAGTTCCAGGACAGCCAGGGCTACACAGAGAAACCCTGTCTCGGAAAAAAAAAAAATTTTTTTTTACTTTATGTATATGAGTACACTGTAGCTGTTTCCAGACACACCAGAAGAGGGCATCAGATCTCTTTACAGATGGTTGTAAGCCACCATGTGGTTGCTGGGAATTGAACTCAGGACCTTTGGGAGAGCAGTCTATGCTCTTAACCACTGAACCATCTCTCCACCCCATCCCTTCCTTTTAAATGCTATTATTGGAAGGGCAGGGAATAAGGAAAAACTACAGAAGTGAACAACTGAATGAACAAACCAGCCTTCAGCCTTAGTGAAGGGACATAGAAAAAAGAAATACCCTGAAAACTACATCAGAATGCAGGGGAGGGAATACTTTACAATAAATAGAAATTGATCTGAGAAAATTGTATTTTAGTTAGTAAAATAAACAAACTTTTTATTTTGGGAGCCTTTTTAAGGATTTTGTTCACTTTTGTTAAGGAGAAGGCTGTTTGCTGTTTAAAGCTTCAGAGCCGCCTTAGGTGGTGGCTGGAAATGGGTCATGACTCAAGCACAGAAGGTAGTGAGGACGCTAGAGTTCTTTAAAGCAAGCGAGGAATCAGGGATTAGGGAAAGCAGCCAGAATCACCCATTTCCACAGGCACTGAAACTGAGCCAAGGGAGTCCCCAAACAGTCCAATCAGAACTGACTTATGATGCAAGTATTTCCGACAGATTCTTGCTTCTTCAGAAAATGCTGCTGGCAAAGGTAGTGCCAAAAGTCTAAGTTCTCAGCACTGTTTTCCGTCTCTCTGACGGCAGACAGTATCCATAGAGACTTCAGTCTCAAGGCTTTGGTTATTCAGTGTCTTGTTAACTCCAGATTCCACTCGCTGTTTCTTTCAACACTGTGCATACATTACAATCCATTTCCATTCCCTAATGCCCTTCAAATCTAAGAACTGTATCGATTCTCACGACATCATAGCACACACCACAGCCACGAGTACTGTTGCGGGGTATTTATTAGTTCATGAAGAAGGTTGCTAGTTTATTCAGCACTTAATTGAATAGCTTTGGTGTAAAAACTGTCATGCCTGAAAATGAAGCCATGAAAACATGCTTCTTCTAGACATGTATCTTAAAACACTCACCTGCAAGGGCTGGTTTAAAAGGTAAGGCGCTTCTAGAAGCTGTGAGTACTAGATGAAGAAGAATATTTTTTAAGACAAAAACATTTTTAAAAGAAGCTCATCTCTTTTTAAAAGCTGTTTAGATGACGAGAAAGATCCTCTCAGCACATTCTTGATCTATATGTGTTTGTGGTTATTAGTAGTGATGAAGAAACATTAACCATACTCTCTTGATAATGCTATAGCTGCTTCTTGGTACTTGTACCAACATATAAATTTCACAACTGGAAATATGGGAATTTGACTAGTACATTTTTGTTTATCGAAAGGGGTAACAACATTATAAACTTCTTCATATCTTTGAATTATGGATCTTGTGCTGATGCTCACTAGGATCAGGCACGCGTGCAGGCTGCCGAGCGGCAGCAGCAGCAGAGGTACCCGCCTTGCTTGTCCAGCACTAATGAGCCCTCCCACTTCACTTCAGTCATTGTTCCACTCAGTAAACATGGAGTGAGTGAGGGCCTCTCTTTTGCCAGCTGTGGTACAAAGTGGATGTGCTCTGACTCATTTGGAAGCTAGTAAAAGCTGAGAAGGAAGAGGCGCTTAAGCACCGTGTATCCTTACTCTCACTAGGAAACATTTTAAACAAAATTTTGGGAAAATATTAAGTAGCTTAGTTCTGCAAATATGAAACTTGATGTAAAAGGGATCACTCGAATTAACTTTATTACATAATTTTTAGACCTCATTGAGAAATAAGTAGATAAACCTTGTTTAAAACGCCTTTAAATTTGAGTAGTTCTTCTCCAGTTCAGTGTAAACCCTCTAGTAACTGGCCCATACCATTAGCTAATGCCATGTGAGGAGACTTTATGGAAGGGAGAAACATAATGTTATTCCTCTTTATTACAGAAGTATAGATTGCCGAGCATAGAGCCGCCATGTGAAAAGGAGAGATGCTTTCAAAGTGCTGCCACGTAGATATGGGAGAAGGAAATGACAGTAAAGTCAAGGACACTAACTCTAATAGACTGTTTCCACTTCTATGAGAAGAGGCTGTGTCTACTAATGATTTGAGAAGTTCAAATAGAAACGTTGGTATTTACAGCCTCCTACAACTAAATTGATTATGATTGTAACTAGTCTTTGGCATAATAGCCTTGAGATACACTACAAAACTGAGTCATTTGGAAAAAAAAGAATATTCATTTGATGCGCTCTTTGCCAAACATATTTGTAACACAGATCCTGTCAAACCATTGAAGACAAGAAAGACAGTGTGAGACAGGAGATGGGTGGAGGTGGGGTGGTTAGGGGTTACTACCTACTAGATGGTGGACTATGACAGATATGGACTTTTGGATCTTTAGAGAAGATGTCCAACTCTTTGTAGGTCTTCTTTATACTGCAAAGCAGTTTGAAATCATATGCATATCTATGTGTTTTTGTATTAATATGGTTTGGATATAATATATTCCTCCCAAAAGCTCCACGTATCGAACTTGGTCCTTAACTGGTGTTTCTGACCATGGAGAGTGATTTGATGATGTGGGCTCTGGCTTATTCAGTGTACTAGTCATTCATAGATTCCTAATAAGATGACATTACTGGAAGATGGTAGAAAGTAGGAGGTCGCATATAGTTGGAGTTTCTGATCTGGGTCCTTGAGGTCTCAATCTCACTTCTTGCCACAGAGTCAGCAGCTCTGTTCTTCAGTATGCTCCCAACCACAGTGACACTCAAGGCGAGAGAACCAGCTACCTACTGACTTAACCATGAGCCCAAGTAAACCTGTCCTCCAGTCAGTGGCCATAGGGACACAAGAACACCTCTACAATGATACTCTCCACAGCATAAATGTTAGAGATCTTAACTGGTCTAAAACTGATCTTTGTCTTCAGCTAAAAAAAAAAATTTAGGACAAGCCAGTATAAAACAAGAGTTGGGTTTTATCTAAAAGGAGATTTTCATAAAGATTTTAAGTCCAAAGATAATAGGCAAAGACACTTGACTCAGAGTATGGGTAGAGTTTCTCAAAGAGGAGTCCTGGTTTGTTAAAAGACATTTGTACTATGGATTTAAGCACAGTGGTTAAGCGAAAGACATCCATTCTGGGAAAGGCATGAGCTTACAAAAGGAGAGTTAGGATTAAATGTCCCAGCATTAGCCTTGTGCAGTGTGTTGGTGGCTCTCACATTGCATCTCAAAAGCTTGCTAAGAAGCTCCCTACTTGTCCTGCCTGTATTTGACACCTGAGTTATAAATGCCTCCAGAGATCTTTATCAGAAGTAAAATGAGGAGCTGTGAGGGCACGATGTACAAGGGTTTCTAGTGAAACTCATGGAAGGTTACAGGTATATAGTCAGGAGAAGAGAAGGCCACTGAGCAAATGGTGTGAGATCTGTTAGGATACTTGCTTCTCAGCTGGCTAGAGGCATCTAGCAGGCTCTGGCACAGAGGGCTTCCTTTCCTTCTTATGTCCTAGCTTCCCCTCAGTTCCTTAACTTAGTGAAGTCAGGCATCTGTCCCAGCTAAGAAAGTCAGGCTAACACAACGCTTCTTTTTAACTGGGGTAGCCAGGGGTGGACGAGTGTCTTCTTGGGCAGCTGTACCCTCAGAAAGGAGCACAGCTTTGACCCAGAATGAGCCCCGTGGAAGGAGTGACTGATGGAGCTCCTCTTCAATAAGGCACATTACTATTCGGTGGCCATGCTAAGTTTGTACTTATTTATGTAGCTGACTTAGTAAACAGCCCTTTTCAAGGCTATATGTTTTATTCAAGTGGAATATGTGAAATGCATTATCCTCCAAGGTAAATAGTGTTTTCCCCCTTCGCCTGATTTTTCTTTTTCCTCCAAGGACCAATGCCAGAGGTGCTCCCCTGAATATACACAAGGTCTCCAACAGCTTGATTAACTTTGGAAGAAAGCTGATTTCCCCAGCCTCAGCTCCGGGCAGTATGGGTGGCCCTGTACCCGGAAACAACAGCAGCAGTTCCTTCTCTGCTGCCATCCCCACCAGGACCTCCACAGAAGCCCCAAGGCATCATTTGCTGCAGCAGCAACAGCAGCAGCAGCACCAGCAGCAGCAGCAGCAGCAACCACAGCAGCAGCAGCAGCAACACCAGCAGCAACAGCAGCAGCAGAGACTGATGAAATCTGAAAGCATGCCGGTACAGTTGAACAAAGGTAGGAAAAGCCCAGTAAATCCAAAGATCCCGAGGTGTAACGTGAGATTTTCTCACTTGCCGGTGAGAAACCAACATCTCAGAAGCAGAATCCATGAAATCTTATTTTTTAAAAAAAATCTGTTGTATGTGATCCTTTTAAAGCTAGAGATTTGATATGGTGTTCCTCTTGATTATATTTTATGAGGTATTTGACAACGTATTCTTCAGCATTTGTATTTCAGTGTGATTTATATTTTGTTATATACATGCCCATCTTGTACAATGGTATGTACAGTCCCAGCATAGAACTCATCAGCTGCCTATATTCTCTGATAGCTTCAGAACAAACGCTTGAGTCTTGACCTCTTTCAGAAGAGTCTGAGATGGAAAGGCCCAGTAACATGGGCTATACTAGTCACAACAGTTAGCAGTGTGTCGTGGTTTAGAGGAAAATTTGTGGTCTCTCATCTCACCCACCTGTGTCATGGCTAAGGAATACAATCTGAATCTTTAGGGAGAAAAAAGAAGCTAAGCAAGATGAGCATTCAAGTCCATACACAAAATGATAACTGGTTCCACATATAAAAGCCTGCGAGATGATGGAGGCTGCTGTTCTGAGTGCTCTCGCTGTCCTAGCTTGATCAGGGCCTGCCCACAGGGTCCCCTCCCTAAAGCACTTTTTCCACAGAGAGCCTTTGAATTCTTACTTAGAGCGTCCACACTTCTTTTCTATAGAAAATGGGAAACAAACACATTTCTTTTTACTGGTGGGACTATTAGCCATGTATTGGAAGTAAGAAATAGCAACATGATGGCAAAAACTGCACAGAAAGCATAGCAGTTGTAGACATTCAGTCTCAGCAAACATCCCACCTAAGTCTTGGTTTCTGCCTTACAGGAATATCTACAGTAATAGCAGCATTCAGGATTTAGTGGTGTCCATAGCAATGGTAATGTCAGCACAAACAAAACTACATTCGTATGCTTTGCTTAAGTATGTCACATATAAAATTATTGTAAAGATTTTACATATTGGCATTTAAATTGGAGTTTAGTCCCTGGTGATGCCAGTTAATGTGTCATGAACTTATGTGCACATGCATGTGCGTCTGGAATGCCATGCACATATGTCCACATGCCTGTGCATGTGGAGCCTTCCATTGCTGTCTTCATGGTTTCAGTTCTTATATTACTTTGTCTATATGAAATATTAGGTTTTATACAATTAGTATTTAAGGTTTATTAGAGTATTCTGTTTACCTTTTATGAGAATATCTCATTTAAAATTACATTCTTCTCTTTTTAATGTAGACTGTCACACATGATTTAAAGAAAAGGAGACATCAAGTCATTAACATGTTGAAATGTATCTTAATGCCAGGAGACATGCCCACTTCCAGAATGGAAATGAATGTTATTTTATATATCTCTTAATTGTACTGTTTTATTGTTCTAAACAAATATGATTTCAATATTGCTTTGATAACAAGCTTTAGTCTGTTGTAATTCTAACTGATGGCAGGCAAATGAGTCAGAGAATCTCTTAATGCTTTAGTTTAAATTTTCTGAGAAACCAAGCCAAATGACTATAGAATATAAAGTTGTATCTCTGAGGAAATGTCAAGTATTAATATCACAGTAAGTGAGAAAGGAAGCGCATGAAGATGGAACAATCGCTGAAGACTGATTCCCCAGCTATAAGGAGGCAGCGGAGCACTTCAGCACCACAGTGGAGCCTGAGCATCACAGAGCATTCTGAAACTGATCCCTATCCTAAAAGAAATTGCCCTTGTTTGTTGTTTTATAGCTCTTTTAGTTTGTTTCTGGTTCATTCTTCTCATGTGAACTCCCACCAACACCCCCCCCCAAAATAACAACAAAAACTTATATTAACAACAAGAATTCCTGCTAGTGTTCCTACTTACATAAAAGATCAAATAAAGTAAAGGCCAAAAGAGCCATTTATGGAGCTGGAGCTTCTTACTTGATGATCTTCCTCCCTTACTGTAAAACCTAAACCATGCCTGGAGCTCTGATGGTTTTCACACCTAAACAAGCTCTCTGAGCTGATGCCTAGGAACCTGCGGACTCAGGAAACCTGTGCTGCTTACGGTGACAGATGTATCCTTCATTTGATGTTGAATAAAGAGAGTGCCTCCAACTCTGGCCTTGGTGCTGGATTCTTGCAGACCCTGTGTCCTCACTGACAGCTCCAGCCACCGCAGCCTGCCTGCAGGCTCCTGTTCTAGAGAGCCCTCCACCGAGTGACAGCCTTCTCAGGGGACTCCGAGGGAAAGTTCAAAGGTTGTTTGCAAAGACGGAAATGTGTTTCCTAGGTTATAGTGATTTGTATTTCTAAGGGGAGGTTCTGTCACCCAGATGCAGGCATGTGTAACTTAACGTTCATGGTGGACTTTATGTGTCCGCTGAGGAAAAGAAAATCAGCAGAGCTGCTGTTCCCTCATCTTCTTAGTAATCGTTACCTTAAATATTAAAATGAGAAATCTATATAGCAAAACGGGTAACTGGTATAGACTTGAAAATGTTCAGAAATTGAGCCTACCATTTATCAATTTAGGAAATGTTATTATGGAAACTTAGGTTGTGACCATTTTCTTTCTACCCAAAGCCTTTCTGTGGGATGTGGTCCCTTTCACAATTTTATTTTGGTTATAGGAGAACATTTCTCTGTCCTGTTAGTTGATAGGAATGCAGTAATGACACAGTGTGGCCGCGCTACAAATCAGAGTACATTAAGTGGCCAGAACACTGAGGGATGCTATCTCGTTTAAAATCGATTTTTACCAAAATGTGTGTGTGTGAGATCCTGTATATTATTATATATGTTAATCATATTATTTATAGTATATTAATTAGTACTTTATATATATATTAGTAAAATGAATACATAGTTGTCATATGCATGTATTATATAAAAGCTGAAGAAGAAGCAAGCCTACAAAGTCATAGGCTGTACACAGGAATCCTGGAGACTTTTAAAAGACTTGCTTTCTTCTATTTAGTAACCACGAAATAGCCTTCGACACTGCCGTCTCTAGGGGTTAGTCTGACGGCTGTGACTGGTAATTGTTGAACACTGCTGCCCCAGAAACAGAAGAGCTGGAGGGACGGCAGTGTCTGGGTGGCTCTCCTCTCCTCTCCTACTCTTCCTTCTGGGTCACTAAGACCTGCTCTCCCAGCTCGGTTTTCTTTTCTATATGCCCATCTGGTTCTTTCTTTCTTTCTTTCTTTCTTTTTTTTTTTTTTTGGAACACTGCTTTATTATAAGCATTTACTATGGTTTCAATTTAATAATTGCCTATAATAAAGGGATGTAGTTCACAGATGCATTTGAAAATACATGTGGTAAGTTTGAAATATTTTCACTAGGTAACATGAAATTAGAGCTTGCTTAGGTCTTTCCTATGAATTTCCTTTAAAGTTTAGTTTAAAAATATTTTTTTTTACATTGGAAGAAATCAGTTTTGAAAAAATATGCCTGTTAATAAGTGTTATATAACTTCCATATGAATAAGTCTTTTTTAGAAGATATATTTTAAAACATACTAATATTTGTAATGCCATAAAAATCTCCTCAGAGAAGTCCTTTATACTTTTATACTGAGGTTTCCAATCCACAGTATAGTAGAAACTTATAGTAGGAACTTGTGAACTTTTCCTTAGTAAAAACAGACACAAACTCTCCACTGGAAACATCGTTTTAAAGACATTGCTTACTTTAAAGACACGTCAGATGTTTATCTAAGTTTCCACTGTATTTTCTGTTCTATAAATTTTAATAATTCGATAAAATATTATAATATTGAGTATGAAAGGCAAAAGGTTGTCTATTTTCCTTTATCATATCTAATTATTTTTTCTTATGAAATCTAGGCGACGTAGTTACAGGAAGCGATGCTCAGGTTTCTGTTCCTGTCCAGGCTCTAACTGACCTCCAAGGTACAGTTGCCACCTCCCTGTCTACCATCTGTCTAATCACCCGTCTGTCATCTATTTATCCATCCTCTGTCTCTCTCTGTCTCTGTCTCTCTGTCTCTCTCTCTCTCCTCCCTCCCTCCCTCCCTCTCTCCTTCCCTCCCTCCCTCTTCTCTCATTTGTTGGCATGTACTGCCCCACCCCATTCTGGCCACTTACAGTGTCACAACTCTCTCCCAAACCCAGTTACTGGCCCTACTCTCCATTCAGCACACTGGTCCACTACCATAGTTTGGCCACTAAGTGGCACTGTTGTGTAAAACAAAAGTTCACTCTTAGGGCCTACTTTGGTGGCATCAGGCCTTGTGGATTTTCTGTTCACAGTGAAAACTCTTTTTCTTTGCCAAATATGATTCAACCTATGTTTGAGGTCATTTGCAACGTTATGTTCTGTAGGATGGCTGACACAAGGAAGGACTTTTGTTACTGGATGAATTGTTTGTAACAATATTTGACGAATTTGTTGTAAGATCTGTTTCTGTGTTTTAACTACCCATATTCCACCTAAAAAATTACCACTTGTCTTTTTCACAACCTGATTTTGAAATATTTTAAGTATTGCCTTCATATTAAAATTTTTGCCATACGATTTAACCAGTGTACAATGTAACCACCATAAATAGTGAGTCATAACAGTTTACAGTCAAAAACTAGCATTTTAATATTACCCATTAGTTTAGCTTAAGAAGTAAAAGCTTATCCATTTTCAGTACTTCCCATGGGATTTTAAGACATAAATATTTAAGATTACAATCATTAATCTTTTTCTTTGCACCTTTTAGTTGAAATACATTATAATGAGAATATTTATGTTACATGGAAGTTTAGAATTCAAGATTCTTTCATTCAAATTCAAGCTAAAATGAGAATAATAAAATAGTAATTAAACCTCATATCATGTTTGGCTTAATTTAAAATATTCATATGCATATAATAAACTAATCCTATTTATATTAAAATACTCTCCATCATTTTTCTTTTATCAAGATTTTATATTCAACAGTAATTATGGAACAAGCCAGTGTGCCTGCTGCAGGGCACACTGTTTTGTTGGCGCCAGGGTTCCCCAGTGTCCCTGCCTTCTTGGATGTTACTCTTGCTGTAGGGCTCTAAGACAACTCAGTCAGAACTGGCCCTTTGTCTGAATGTGTTTAGAATTCCCTTTGCCCCCACACTCTGACAGAGAGTTTGTCAGTCCGATAGAGAAGGTTCCAGCCACCGTGAGATGAACCTGGGGCAGAGGGAACAGGAGATGCTCTGCATCCCCTGAACTAGATAAGCCACTGTTTCCCTCAGCTCACTCACTGTAGCACCTGTTCATCTCATTGGGGTTTTTTGAGGAAAGAAAACCACAAAAATATTATCTGTAGGACATTACAGGAGCATAATACTATTTCTTCATTCTCTGACCTTCCTTCCAAGACATTTGCCAGCAGAGACTCCTAAGAGATGCTTGACAAATAACTTCCATTGTCCTAGAGTCCAAGGGACACAGCCATTTGCTTTGTGTGTTGAAAGGAAAAGGGAATGAAAAAAGGATAGACTATATCCAGACATGGTTGTGTCTGATCCCAATAATGCCTTTATGTGAAGTTAGAACCTCTGCATATATAGCCTATTCTAGGAGATCCACTCAATAAGCAGAACATAGCCTGGATTTCAGGGCACCATAGCAATCTGCTTCATATCTAATATAGTACACTGGTCCATACAGCTCTAGGACACTGCATAGCTTATACCTACATCCTGAGAATACCTAGCCCTCAGTTGAGTGAGGGCTGCGAATTTACCCTAGCAGGCCATGCCAGTGCTAACATTCCTTCTGAAAACTCTTCAGCTCAAGGCAACACTGTTCTGGAAGAAAAGGTTTTCAGAAGATCTCTGCAGGGAACTTCGTACAAAGACTGCTTTCTAAGTGTTGGTGTTTCCACAGTAACAAAAATATTATCAAGCTAGTTTACATAGTTAAGGAGGAAAATAAAACATTATATAGAGAGGTTTAATGCCACATCCAGGATTCAGAAATGTAATTATTTATTTTGGTATAGTTTTTAAGCTTGAACAAATCTGTTTGACTTATGCTAACACACACTAACACACATACCCCACAGGTCCTTGAACTAATGAATTAATCTTCTTGAGTCCCAATCTTGTCTTCTGTTGAGCTCTTCATTGAGTGGTTAGGATTGAATGGAATCAATCCATGATTGATCCAATCCATCAATTGGATGGTTATCAACAGCACAGTCCTGTTATAGTCACAATGTCTGTTTGATATCTTGTTCCTCTTTTTGATGACTTATTACTCAGGTAGGCAACCCTAGGCAGTGTGGGTACAGGAAAGGTAGGAGAAAGATGCACAGTGCTCCTCTCACACATTTGAGATCTAGAAACACAACATTTCTTATTCTGATTATCATTTATTCATGGAAATCATTGATTGATACAAAATGGGATAGGTTAATACGATTTTGTTCTTTGATAGTGTTATAATTTCTTTTAAATGGAACAAAGTCCCAATGGATTATAATAAAATTTACTTATATGTCACATATTCCTTATAAATGAATTAGATATATATGATTATGCAATGCCCACCATGTGCCTTCTTTCTGAAAGTATCCAAGGCAGCTAACATTTTACAAAATCTGATAGATATAACTGTTCACAACTCTTCCATTTTGGAAGAAAATAAGCTATAATAATCCACAAATACTAACGTGTTCTAAGGGTATAATAAAATTTAAATTATCCTATCTGGAATTTAGATTAACTATGATTTTGAACTATAATGTCAAGTATTGAGAGTCTAGAGAACAGAAGTGAGTTAATAATCAAAAAAGAGCAATAAGGAAAATTTCCCAGAGCTAAAGGAATGTACTGGCATGGAGATTGAGAGCAGTTAACAGGCAGAATGAAGACAGCCTGCCCGTCCCTAGAGGCCCCTCGGGGAACTCGGAAGAACTTGCTTGAGATGGGCACTGAAGGTTTCTAGAAAGGAAACAAGAAGGTTTGTGTAGAAGAGGGCTCTCAAGCAATCAAAATTTAACATGTGGAATTTTGTTGGTTATTTATTTGTTTATTGTTAAAGTTTTACACAACAGTTGTTTTGAATTAGGATTAAATGAAATGGTAAATTAGACATTGGTACATGTAAGAATTCAGTCCTGCCAGCAGGTTCACTTTCCTCTTGTTGATACAAAAAAAAAACTACCTCAAGAAGAGTAAGAGAAAGTTTACTCTGGGTCCAAATAGGAACAATCACAGCCTGGGAACACAGACTTTAAGTTACCTCAAATTCCATGTTCCAGTGCATCCCTGGATACATCCAGTTTCCTGGAGTTTTCATAGAAAGAGAACAAAGAAAACCATAAATCAAAGTGCTTTTCAAATACATTGGTGGAAACAGTAAGTAGGTGGTTATGGCAAAGTGGAGAAATCTCAACTGTCAGCCTCGGGTGCTGTCTGACCTTAAGTTTTGTTTAGTAGAAATTGGGTTTTAAGTTAATACATTCTAAGAGGCTTTTATCTGTTAGTCCAAGGATGTTAAGTCTGACATAGAGAATGGCTGTTTATGAAGCAAAGGACACCCAAGATAAATTATAACTAAGCTCTGCACTTGCAACATTCCAGCCTCCCCACATCTGGTCCTGCAACATAACCACCTCTCCACATCATGAAGTTCTAATCAGTCAATCCACATTTGTAGACATAGTTCCTTTCCAGTCTTGTTCCCTCTCTCCATTCTCGAGTACCTCTTAAACATACATACTTCACCACTTAGAGAAGTAGGATTATACTTCTAGATGAATTGGTAAGGAAACGAGGAGTGATAATGCCTTCTTCAGAAAATGCCAAATACCAACCTAAAAGATAAAATACTTAGAAGAAATGTAATTATTAACAAGTAAGACAGTAAAATAAATTATCTGCACAGTTCAAAAGGTAGGAAAGATCATCAAAAGGAGTAAGAAAAGTACAGGGTGAGTGTAACCATACAGAGACCAGATTGTTCCAGTGAAAGCAAAACACAGTTCTGGTCAAAGTACTGAAACAGGCTGGAGAGATGGCTCTGTGGCTAAGAGGATGGACTGCTCTTGCAGGGGACCCTGGTTTGACTCCCAGCACACACGTAAGGCAGGTCACAACCACCTATAACTCTAGCACCAGGGGATCCAATGTCTCTGTCTTCTTGGGGCACCTTTATTCATGTGCACTACCAAGACAGGCACACGTGCACGCGTGGAAACACACACACATTAAAAATAAATCTTTTAAAACAGTGATGTAATTCTATCTTCAATAAATCTGATCATGTATGAGTAAAAGAAAATCCTAGAATATACAAAATAACAATTGTAGAACTAAAGGTACAGAAGGTAGCTGGGCGGTGGTATCGCACACCTTTAATCCCAGCACTTGGGAGGCAGAGGCAGGCGGATTTCTGAGTTCGAGGCCAGCTTAGTCTACAGAGTGAGTTCCAGGACAGCCAGGGCTACACAGAGAAATCCTATCTCAAAAAAAAAAAAAAAAAAGAAAAAAAGAAAGAAAAGAAAAGAAAAGATACAGAAGGTGAGTTGGATTGTTTGTTTAGTTATAACAGGTAACTTTATAAGTTGGAACTTTGGACAAAGTTTTCTTCAGGTGACAAAGAATTAACAGATCTAGTGATTTTAGAATCCCTCTGTACTGTCTGGTGATTGTATAGGTCAGAGTCTGGCACAGGTCTCAGTGGGAGAACTCCCTGGGGTCAGGAGCTCCAGAGGAGTCTGTCTCCTTATGCATCTGCAATAGTGGTGAATTCAACTCCTGTAACTACGAGAAAATGGAGGCCCATTCTCTTGCCTGCTGTCAACCAGTGACCGTTGCCGGCTTCTGAAAGATGTCTTATCTCTAGATCCTACTCTAGTTTTTTCAGTATACGAAGCACCAGGTCAAGGCCCACTTAAGCTCCTGCTTCTCATTTTCTTCAGATACAGCCGAGAAACTGTGAAGTCTCTGAGTTGCTTCTCTCCCTTCCTCATTTATTTTTAGGACTCATGGTTAGACGGCCCAGAAGTGACAGTCCAAAATACCCTATCCACGAAATCCTACCTTACTCAGACCTGCAGCATCTCCTGCCATATTGGTTGCACAGTCATGGGTCCTGGGAGTCAAGGAAGTGGACATCATTGTGAGCGCCATAAGAATGGTGTGCTTTCCTGTTTAAGGAAGGATGTAGCCCTCAGGCAGAAAGACAGAGTCTTAATAGAGGAACAAACAGAAAAATCAGAGTCATTGCCATGGTGCCTGTAAAAAGCCCCTCCCCCAGCTGTGCTTGCCTTTGATCCGAGCACTCGGGAGTCAGAAACAGGCAGCCAGCCTGGACTGCATGGTGAGTTCTAAAACAGCCAGGGCTGTTTCCCTGTCTGGAAAAAGCAACAACAATAATAAAAGAAAAAAAGGTACCCCTCAAAGGTCTCAAGAGGTAGGTGATCCAAACTTTGATGGTACACATAAATTCTATTAGAGAAATTTAACAAAGGTAGATCCTTTATTTTATTTTATTTTATTTTATTTTGTGATAGGCTCTGAATAAAATGCTTTGAGCTCGTAAATTTATCTTCTGTTTGATGGGCTTTTAAAAGTATATTCAGTCAGAGTTGATCAAGCATCCCGAATGTTTGCGCTTTATCTCCCAGCCTTTCCAAAGCCATAAAAGCTGCTTAAGTAGCAGAAGAGCAATAAGCAAGTCATAAAGGAAAAAGGAAAACCGAGCCTTCATAGTAAATGCATAAACTATGTCCCATAGTCATCTACAGTTAGGAAACATCTTCCTAAGGAGGACATGAGGATGGGAACTGTACAAAGAAAACACACACATAACACACACACTCGTCTATGTGCCTGCCTCTCTCTCTCTCTCTCTCTCTCTCTCTCTCTCTCTCTCTCTCTCTCTCCTCTCCAATTTCCAGAATTTTAGGAGAACATTTTTAATCAGCTTTACAAGGCAAAATAAATAGAAATAATTCACGTAAAAACTTCATATACCATTAAAAACACCTTAAAATATACTCAGCCTTACTAGTTACCAAGAGACTGCAAAAAGGACAGTGAAGTCTACCGATCATGCTGTTAAGCAGATAAATAGATAGAATAGGTAAATGTATATAGCTCTATGTGATGATACACAGTCTAACATGTGTGCAGAATATGTCCAATCTCTGCAAAAATGATAGGCATTAAAAACTCTCAGTGGCTTTTAAACTGTTAAAAGTCTAAAAGAAGACAATTGGGAATCGCTTATCTACATTTAAAATGTGCTTATGGTAGAACACGGTAGCATGTGCTATAATTTCAGCACTTAGGAAGCTGAGGCAGGAGCACTGCCACAAGTGTGAGGCCAGAGTGAGCTATGTAGTAAGCGCCAGACTGCCCAGAGCTACAGAGCAAGCACTGGCTCGGAGCCAGGCATTGTCACAAGTGAATAAAACCAAACAAATTGTAAATAAAATAAAATGCACATACAGAGTTAGGTGTTGCATTCATATAAATCTACTTTAAATGGCTCCTTTGGCTCTGTGTGTGTGTGTGTGTGTGTGTGTGTGTGTGCGCGCGCACGCGCGTGTGTCTGTGTGTGTCTGCATGTCTGGTCTAAAATAAAATGCACATACAGAGTTAGGTGTTGCATTCATATAAATCTACTTTATAGAAATGGCTCCTTTGGCTCTGTGTGTGTGTGTGTGTGTGTGTGTGTGTTCGCGTGTGTCTGTGTGTGTGTGTCTGCATGTCTGTGTAGTCTTTTGGAAACAAGGTTTCTCTGTGTAGCAGCCCTGGCTGTTCTGGGACTCACTTTGAAGGCAGGCTGGCCTTGAAATGACAGAGGTCCTCCGGCATCTGCCTCCAAGTGCTGGGATTAAGGACATGTGCCATCATCACCAGGCTTTTCCAGTTTGTTCGTCAGTCAGTCAGTCAGTTTGTGTGAAATAGCAACTTTCTAAAATGCTGGTTACTATTATCTATATTTTCTTTGATACAAAATAGTCTTTATGAATAGATATTTACAGTTTAAAACAATAACAACAAACACAAAAAACAAACAAACAAATACACAAACCTTTTCCCCAGCATACTGCCCCTTAAGAAGCAGATAGTTGCCATTTAAAATCTTTATAACAGGTTTCCCTGTATGTAGGACATTTAAAAATGAACCCTTCCAGCACTCGGGAGGCAGAGGTAGGTGGGTTTCTGAGTTCGAGGCCAGCCTAGTCTACAAAGTAAGTTCCAGGACAGCCAAGGATACACAGAGAAACCCTGTCTCAGCCCCCACCCTCAAAAAAAAGGAACCCTTAATCATCTTAAGGTTCAATTTTAAGAAATTTACTGTTAAAATTGGGTTTAATTATAGTTAACACAAAATGTAAATATGTCAGTGCACTTTTCTCATAAAAAGTGTATCTCTTTCAAATTGTTGGTTTATGTTAGATGAATGTGTACTGTTATCTTTATAAAGGATTAGAAGAGAATAAGCTATACTCAAATGTAGTTAAAACAGTCGAAAGACTGTCTCTGAAAGAGCTTCCCCAGCAGACTTTACTGTATAAATGTCTTCAAAGAACTGCAGGAAGCCATGTGCAATAACTAGAAGAATAAAAAGTATCTTGTCATTGCCACCTCAAACTCTTTCTTCTAGTTTGTAAGGTGGGCTTTATATGCAAGATAGGCAGACTTTCAAGACAAGCCCAGAAGCAAGCCACAGCTTTTGGGACACTAAGACTTCTGAAAGAATTTCTCTGTAAATGCAGCCCCAAAAATCAAAATCAACTTTTCCAGATCCCTGCAATTTAAGAAAAGGTTTATAACAATCAGAAAAGCCTTTATTCAAGGAAAAAGGCTGACTCTCCTAACAGAGATCTTTGTAGCTGTGTAACTTGTAACATTCCACCCACCTCTATAAACCAGCACCCTCAAAGCCTTTACAAGAACAGAGTGGATGTGGAGGATCCTAAAAATCATGGTCCCACAAGTGAATTATCACTGTTTAATCAGTCAACAAGTCTTCCAAAAGGCTTATCTCCATGTGACCAGGTGCTTTATGGGAGACCATATCATAAGGTACCTGGGGAAACAGTTGCTTGAAATCCATAAACACTACAACTGCCCAGCTACAGTACCAGTTAGAAACAAGTAGACGCTGGCTGAGAGACTAAGAAGGTCAGAGGTCAAAATCCAAAAATGACTTAAATTTATGAATAAGTTGTCAAGAAGGGGCTCTCAAAAGTTCCAACATATTCTGGAAGGCCACAGGTGTGAGCAGCATTGTGTTTTTATCCAGGAAAGGCTCAAGACATGCATGGTCTCTCGACGCTGCATGAACTTGAGCCTCTGCATGATCAAGAATGATGGCTACAGCAGTTATAAACTGCCTGCTGGGATAGTCACAGTGCATCCTAACACCCACAGAACCCTGGCAAGGACTAAGTACAGACTCAATACATTTAAGAAAAGAAAATCGTGTCTATTTATAGACCACTAACGTAACCAAGCAAAGGTTTTATTGACCACACAAAATGGAGATGGCCTTTAGAATTATTTTAATAAAGTCACTAATACAACAGCAGATAGCAAGATAAGTGGATTCAGGAGGTAGAGTTGTATGGAGTCTGATTTCCAGAGTCACCACTTTATGTCTAATTGTCAATAGAAATCGTTAGGCATGCAGAACATAAAGCAGGAAAGTGTGACTCATACCTGTGTAAAAGCAGTCAACGGATTGTCTGGGAGAAAACATCCACATTAGACTTGCTAGAAAAAGCCCTTACTACTATAAAGGTGTTCAACCATTGTAAGGACAAAATGGATGGAAACAGGGTCTCACCAAAGAGAGAGCATCATACATGAGTTAGTTTTGAAGAATCTGATATTTAGGAGTTGAAAACTACAACAACTAGAGTGAAATTTTTACTTCTGAAGTTCAACATTAGATTTGTGCTGACAGAATACAGACTCAGACGTTTTGAATATGTATCAATTGAGAGTATCCACTTGGAGGATGAGAAGACAAAGTGAAAGATAAATGAATGGAGTCAAAACTGTGCAGGGCACCATTAGTAATAACAATGTACACACAGCGGGAACCAGAACAAAAGGGAGAGAGTGAAAGGTAGAGTGAAATGACAGAAATATCCCATTGTTTTATGAAAAGCACTCATCTGTACATCAAAACAGGTCAGGTAACTACAAGTAGCTTAAACTCAGATAGACACTTCGTAGCCAACTATCAATAGTGGTGAGATACAGTTCAGGTGAAAGAGCTCTTATCTTTCTGCACAAAATTTTTCATTTGATCCCAGCACCAAATAACTCTTGACATGGTGCCTGGGATGGTTTTTATATTCTGGTCCCAGGGAGTGCCACTATTAGAAAGTATGGCCTTGTTGGAGTAGGTGTGTCACTGTGGGTGTGGGCTTTAAGACCCTCATCCTAGCTGCCTGGAAATCAATATTCTACTATCTTCCTTGAGATGAAGATGTAGAACTCTCAGCTCCTCCTGCACCATGCCTGCCTGAACACTGCCGTGCTCCCACCTTGATGATAATGAACTGAACCTCTGAACCTGCAAGCCAGCCCCAGTTAAATGTTCTCCTTGTAAGACTTACCTTGGTCATGGAGTCTATTCACAGCAAAAAAAAAAAACAAAAAACAAAAAAAAAACTTAACAGCAGTTGTTCTCAGGGACTGGGGTATAGCTGTGATGGGCCTGACCATGTTTTTGTTTGGAAGAATGTGGATTTGGGGGCTTTGGATTTTGAAAGCCATGGTTTGTTTTAGGTGGTGCTTAATGAGCCACCCTTGGAGGAATATGGAAGACTTTGTTGCTATAAGTTATTTGAACTGTGCAGACCTGGCCCAAGAGGTTTCAGTGGAGAAGAACTTCAGTGTGTAGCCTAGAGACTGTTTTTGTAGTATTTTGGTAAAGAATGTAGCTGCCTTTGCCCTTGTCTGAAGAGTCTGCCTGAGGCTAAAGGGAAGAGACTTAGATTAATTTCATTGGGAAAGGAAGTCTGAGAAATGCCCCTCATAGACTTTGTTCTCTGGTTAAGTCTCATAAAGAGCACTTGAAACAAGAGTAGCAAGCTGAGAAAGAAAATATGTGGTTCAAGAATTAAAGGGACTCCAGGAAGTGAAATGGAGCTGGATCCTGTGTTCAAGGATATTAAATTGAATTAAGGGTCAAGCTCCCACTGAGCAAAGTTTAGGTCCAGGTTTGGCAGAACAGGCCTTTAATCCCAGGAGCAAAGGCAAGCGGATCTGACTTCAAGGACAGCCTTGAACAGAGCTAGGTGGAGAAAAGCTTAAATCTAGGCATGGTAGTACATGCCTTTAATCCCAGCATTACAGGAGAAAGAGCCATGCAGATCTCTTGAGTTCAAGGTCAATCCACAGAACAAGTTCCACAACAGCCAAGCTTAGACAGTAAAGGAGTTGGAAAACAAAGCTGGTTATAATATAATAGAACAAGGGGCCATGTTTTGCCCCATCAAGCAGGAGAACTTAGCACCTTTGGTTATGTGGCTCTGGCTTTAGAGTCAAGAATAGTAGGGACTACTGGGACAATTGATGCTGGTTAGCTGGAGCTAAGAAATTAGCAGTGATTAAGAAGAGACCAACATCACTGAGGTGAAACCTCTTGGGAAGTGTTTTCTGAGAGCACAAAAAAAAATAAGCTGTGTTCCAGAGATAGCCAAAGTTGTGCCTCATACTGCAGCTGTACTTGGTAATATGCAAGAGTCACCCAGATGGTACTGGTTTTGAAGGCATGAAGAGATCATGAAGAGCAGCTGGGGCTTGGCACTGCGAGAGGCCATGAAAGGCCATTGGTGAAATTACAGCCTCAGTTGCAGTTGGTGGCCCAGGACTGAAGGGGTCATGCAAAGGAGTTGAGACTGGGCACCATGAAGAGAACTTATGACAGGCTATTGCTGAAGCCTAGTTGCAGCAGGAGACCCCAGTGTATTGATGATCCCAGTGCCATGAGATGATCACCAAGAAGAGCAGCAACAGTGGAGTGGATCAACCTGAGCTTAGAGTGCTACAGAGGGTAGAGTTGGAGAAGTGACATCAGCCCTTTGGAGGGGCCCATAAGATCATATGTGGATCCCAGACATTGAAACAAAAAGCTGTAACACTGAAGTTGCCTTGGAGACTCCAAGATTTTCAAGATACCAGAGCCATAGGGTATCTGCTGAAGAAAACTGCTAACAAGGATTGGAACCAGCCCCAGAGAAAGAAGTCTGTTGTTGCAGTCAACAAAGATGAAAAAGGAGTGGAGATCTGAAGACCACTTTGACATCAGACATGGAAGTGCAGAGTTTGGAGTTTGCTCAGCTGGTTTCCTGGTACTTAAAAAACACTGAATTGCACATGTTAAAATGAAAAATGCATATGTTATGATATACGAACATATGCCATAACATATAAACAAAGTTATTTCTTAGAAGGTAACTTTTCACATTTAGTCTGATACACTATGGATGTGTCTAGATGTTGTTGGTTATGATTTTCAAAATAAAATTAATAGATGGTTCCCTGAATCTTTTTCCTTCCAGATAGATCCTCGTCTATGGGGTTTTGCCATAAACAAATAACCCAGTGACTAACCCAGCCTAAAGTCCTGAAGTAGATAGGAGCCTAGGAAGTAAAAAGGAGGGAAGGCCAGGGTGCGGTAGGGTAGAATGTTCCTGTTTGGGCCTAAAGCCAGTATACGATGCTTCTAGGGCTAAGAGAGCCTGTTTTCTCTGCCCTTTTCTAGCTCAGAGGACCTTGTACTGAACTTGAAATTGTTGTAACCCCCAATTTACTGATACTAGAGACACTTTGGTGTTGTGTACAGACAGTTTGCCTCTGCGTTCCCCCTGCACGCCCCTCCACCAGAGACTCCCATCCTTACTCCCCCCCACCAACAGCCCCCCACACACACACACACACACAAGCACAATGATATGCAGACAGCTGGTTTCTGTGCTGAGTCCTCCTTCAGCAGCCCCTCCCCTCCTCTAGCATTAGAATGGCACTGCCTCTCTGTCTCCAAAAACCAACAGCCAACACTCCTGATCACTCCCCAGGTGCCTGTCCTTGAGACCTTAGAGAAATAACAAACTCAAGGGAGACCATGGAAAAAGTAAAAGGTAAACAGAGGTCAGGTCACAGACAGTTACGACTAACCATAAAATTAGTTCTTGAACAGGCACCCATTAACCCCCCTCCCACCTCAGTACTGTTCCACCCTCTACTCGCCTTTTCTGTGAATATTCATACTATTCCTATGTATATAAACCCAATGTTTTCTGGACTCAGGGTCCATTGCCAGCATTCATGCAGTGAGTGCTAGGTGGGTGAACCAAGTTTGAACTTGAAAATAAAAGGCTTTTGCGAGTTGCAGCAGACTTTGCAATTCTTGGGCTTGTCTGGGTTTCCCGTGAACTCAGGGCACAACAAAATTGCAGTATTGCTCATTACAGACTCAGTTGTTGAGGTGGAATTAGAAACAAAAAAAAAAAGCTTGTGGGGAAAACCGTTATGCAAAAGGACAAGGATTGGGCAAAGGGGGTGGTGTCAAAGCAGAACACAGACCGACAGAAGATTCCTGTGAGGGGACCTCTGGGTGGAAATGGGGAGTTCCTGCTGCCATGCACCCTGTGGGAACCACCTCAGGAAGAGCATGCATTCCATTTAAACACTGAATAGATCACAGATAATCTGGGGAGGGGAGCATCGTTACTTCTCTTGGCTTGCCATCCACCCCTTGCCTCCAGGTGACACCCACTGTGTATCCCTGGTACCTGATACAAAGGAAGCTGCAGAGGAAGCCGGCTGTTCTAAGGTCAGGGACAGAAGACTCAGGTAGATAACTGCTAGTCCAACTATAACTCAGTAGTACCTTTTGTACCTAGTCATCCAGGAGAGAAGATGGATGGCCATATGGGGGCTGAGGATCCCTGATGCCATCACTCAAGTCAGGGCACAGACCTAGTGAAAGGCACTATGAAACAGCACTTGAGCGCACTTCAAGATTCTATGGTAGGCTTGGGGTTGCCATATAGCTCTCCCAAAAAAAGAAGCACTTTGAAAACTTTTGCTGAAAGAATTACAGTTTTGCATCGTATTCATGTATGGTATAGTAGCTTCTGCATCCTCAGTTAAGGAGTCATCTAACTGCTGAAAGAAATTTCAGCTACTTAAAATTAACCCTTCACCACAGAAAATTAGAATCTCGTTAGGCTTCCTTTTAAAACATGCCTGGACTATGCAGGATACATTACATATAGAAAACTATACTGGTACTTCATTGTTTTAAAAATAGCACCTTTATGCTAACATTGTGAGAAAGTGACTTCCTAGCTAATCATGATTTATTGAAGTGAGTTATAGTCAATGACTCAGTGATGATCTGGTGTTTAATTGTTGCCATTTAATTTTCTTACAGGGCAAAGTTCGAAAACCATCAGTTCATCTCCAAGTATCGAGAGTTTGCCTGGGGGAAGAGAATTCACTGGCTCTCCACCTCCATCCGCTACTAAAAAGGATTCCTTTTTCAGCAACATCGCACGTTCCCGTTCACACAGCAAAACCATGGGCAGGAAAGAGTCTGTAAGTGTCTAAGGACAGCTTGCTTTCAGTCTCTGGATTTTCCCTAGAGGAGGGCACCTCTTACACCCACTTTTGTAAAACTCATGAAGGTTTTACCAACTAGAACACACTATTTTTTCAAAAGTATGTCAGTGTTATCATTATCATTTAGCAATATTTTAAGGCCTCGATCTTTGTTACCTGGGGAAAACAGAAACATCTATTCAAAATAAGTGGGCTGTTTTCCAAGTCCTTCATGTATCTTTTATTAAAATTGCCATATTTCGAGATATAGCCCAGCATTGGTCATTACAGCTCTGTTGTGCAGGGGGCAGGCCTGAGCTAGAGTTAGAGCTAGAGGCTCACTACTGAATCGCACCTACAAAGAAAAGGAAGCGCTACGCCGGGACAGGAACGCTCCGTCTGTCCTCAGCCATCTTCTCCAGTTGTACACTTCCGTGTCACCATCCTTCTAAACGTTTTAAGTACATGTTGTTGATGAGAGACTATGACACTTGAAAAAACAATACAAGATAATCTTTGCGTTTTAAAGTAGTATTAAACCTTAGAAATACAACAGTTTCCCTATATGAACCACATTTCTGTTATGGTGAGGGTTTTTGTTGTTTGGCTGATGCATTCATTTTTATTTTATGTTTTGGAGTTTTTGCTTGCATTGCATGTATGATCACTATATATGTGCCTGGTACCCTCAGATGCCTGTCAGGTACCCTGGAACTAGAGTTACAGGTGACCTTAGGCCACTATGTAGGCACTGGGAACAGAGCCTGGGTCCTCTGCAAGAGCAAATGCCAGTGCTCTTAACCACTGAGCCACTACTCAGCCCCTCTATCGTAGTGTTTTCAATAATCCTTGAAATTCCATAAAGTGTATACACTACCTTAATAATCTAGTCTTAATCTGAATTTTTAATTTTTTACTTTTGAGATTGTAATATAATTGCATCATTCCCCCGTTCCATTTCCTCCCTCCAAACCATCCTAGGTACCCATCCTTGCTCTCTTTTACGTTCATGGCCTGGTTTTTTTTCATAATAGTTGCTGTCTTTGTGTTTCATTGCTGTGAAGAGACACCATGACTGTGGAAGCTCGTGTAAAGGAGAACAGTTAGTTGGGGCTGGCTTACAGGTTCAGAGGTTCAGTCCATATTGTCCTGGCAGGAAGCATGGCACACAGTACTAGGTTTCTTTTCTCTGCCTAACAGAAAACTGGAACTTTAGTTCTCTGAAAAGTGTAAAGTGGTATCTCTAGACCAAGAGAGGTCAGATATTGTCCGTGGGGGACTCTGCTATGGACAGGGATGATCCTTGTGTTCAAATCCTAGCTGGAGGAGCTCCCACCTCATCCTCCTCCACTTGCTTCCCAGTGTGTGAGCATGCGCACACATACCACAAATGTTGTCTTCAGGAGGTCTCCAAGGAGGCATCCAGGTGCTATGACAGTAGGCCCAGCTGTCACAAGGCACCATCCAAACACAGTGCTTCCTTGTAGCTCTTCTGTGGTCCATACAGCCAAGAATCATGCAGTGTGGTAATGAAAGACAAAATAGAAAAAGGCAACTAAAAGAGAATATGAAAATTTGTGTGTGTGTACATCTATCCAGCAGCATCCATGAGGAATTGAATCTGGGATGTGCTCCTGGTACTGAAGTCTGTAAATGTCCAAACCCCTAGATAGAGTCATCTAGTGTTGGGGTATGCACACTTTCACATATATATCAAATCATGTCTATATCATTGTGAATGCTATGTAAATTGGATGCTGTTGAAGAAATAGTAAGCTAAAAGTCCATTCATGTTCAGTACATACACTTTTTAAAAATAATTTCTAGTGACAGTTGATCAAATCCAGAGATACAGAACCTGGAGCTGTGGAAGGCTGACTGTGATTCTTTCAGAGAACACAAACATGAGGGCAGCTACTAGAAATAAAATATAAAAATATAGTATCCAAACTTTAAAACTTAGCAGAAGAATTGGAAAAATAAAACTGAGGAAAATCCCCCAAAAAATAAAGACCTGAAATGAGATTGAAGTAGTGGATAAGAAAAATAGGGTAGGGACTCCAGGTGAATGAAAGTCTAAAGATGTGTATCCAGAAAGAACGCCAACAATAAAGGAGAGGGAGTAACTATAAATATAATTCAAAGGGCTGGAAGGTGCCTCAATGGGTAAGGTGCTTGTCCTGGATCCATGATGACGTGAGACCCATCCCCAGAGTCAGACAGGATGCCCTTGAGGGCCAAACAAACCAGCAAAAGACCTCACCTCCAAAACCACCGAGGGAGCACATGACACCCTGGGTGTCCTTATGACTATCCATGCGTCCAATTCAAGGTGTGCTTCTACTATTTTAAATATGAATCATGCGATTGAATTTCCTACAAACACAAAGAAACACTTTTCACATTTATATTCAGAACTAAAAAACGTCACAAGAGAGAACACAAGAAATCTTAGAGACTTAAAGTGCTGAGTGACAAGAAAGATTTCTAAGCAAAGATCAAGAACCAGAATGCCACAGACTTATCTATAGCGATACCAAAAGCCACATAGTGGACCGTTACTTTGAGTGTTCTGGAATGGATTCATGTCCCACCCAGCTAAACTACTATTGTGGTTTAAGTCTGAAATGTCCCTTAATGGCACAGATCGTGAAGGTGAGGTTATTTGATCATGATGGTGCCAACCTCATCTGTGGATCAATCCTTATGTGTCTATAGCTGAGTGGACTAGTAGGAAATGGGGCTTGGTTTAAGAAAGAAATCAATGGGCATCCAGCTTGGAAGGACATATCTTGTTCCCAGTCCCTGTTTCTCATACTCTGAGTGTTTCCAAATACCAAGTGTATATACGTTTTATAAAGTAAGCCTGTTAGCTGTTAATCTAGACCAACTTATGCTGTAACTATTGAGAAACTAGCATGTGCGAATGGTACATGTACTCAGACAAAGAGGAGCAAACTGGCAGTGGCCAGGAGAGCTAATTCTCATTCTTACATCTGGGGAATCAGTAAAGAACACCCTCTAGAAGAAAATGAGACCTAAGCAACCTAAGCTAGAGATAAAAGTCAGAGCACAGGCGCGAGAGCATTAAAGCTTGTTGCTTCTAGAATGCAGAAAGTAGAAAGTGGGGTTGTGAGAACTGCTTCTCACAACAAGCCTGTAGCACTGAAAGGCTCCAAGAGGAGCCCCTCGCTCAGGCCTCAGGACAATAGCGGACACCCAAGAACTCACGCAGACCGAGCTTGTTGCAAACCACACGAGGCTTTATTCGGAGAAAGCCAGAGCTCTGGGGACGACTCATATCCCACGCAGGGGTAGAGGAGTCAACCTCTAGGGGAAAGAATTCCCAGTTTTTATAGGCCCTCAGAGGGGAAAGGAGAAGGGGGAGAATAGGGGATTTCCAGATCTAAACAATATCTATTCTAAAATGATTGATTCCTCAAGAAATGGGTATGGGAGGGAAACAAGAAAAGAATCTAATAAAGGTGCAGCAATGGGCACACACCTGATCAGAACATTGGCAGGCACACAGGTTCGAGGAGTGGCCAGAGCATTGTGCACCTTTATTTTTCTAAATCAGTGAAGCCAGTTCTACTAACAATAAAATCTATTTTACCAATTTCAGGGCTTCTATGACCTTTTACATTCTGCCAGGATCTTTCAGCACCACCTGATTTCTCAAGACCTACATATGTAGAATACGCTACCATAATGAAGTAGGATATGTATGTATTTGAAGAGCTAGAATATGAAAATGATAAATGAGAAAAGCATATAGAGATTTGTTTCGTTTGTGTTATATTTGGTGGCATCTGGTTTGGTCTATGATGCTAGTTAATTACTTCTGAGGATAATAGTATAACATAAAATTGAGAGGTTGAACCATTGGAGAAATAGGTTAAGTCTAATTCCTCACATAGATATACTGTAAATTGAATATACTACACATAAGGTACATAGCCATGGCAGTACCAGTTATCAGTCAAAATTTATTATGTCTCAACTTGAGGAGAAGTGGTAGTCTTCAAGAGAGAAGGCTCTTGCTCTTCTAATCCAGCAGTTTTAGTATTTTAGAAAATAATGTTATAGTCAGTGGTTCCCACCACAGGAGTACATCCATGTCCCCTGGGACCTGTCACCTGGATGACTAGTTCTGTCCAGTATATTGAAAGTATAGATGACTGATAGGTATGGACACTGCAAAATCATACATGTCTCATTTGGCACAATGAACTACAAGGTCTACCACTCAAGCCAGGAAGTGTAAACTTGAATTATGAGTGAGGTGAAAGATTGTATTGATTAACCTTCTGAGATTGATGGTTATTAAAGGAAAACAGTACACAATTAGAAGATGTACAGGCCCATAACTGGAAATCTTTCTCCCCTGGGAGCTCCAAGTCGTAGTACCTACCATCACTGTGCCCCAAGTCGTAGTACCTACCATCACTGTGCCCACCTTTCTTTCATTTCCAGCCTCATTTTGTTACAAGGATATTCCATGACTTCAAAAAGCTCCAAATAGTTTTCCTTTAATTCATTCTTATTGGTTCCTTATGCAAGTAAGTGGCATGAGTTGAAGCAATAACAAGCCTTACTTTGAGTGCTCTACTTAAGACTGTGTGGTGCCTTTCAGATTACAAGACTCCATTTGAAGTGGCCTGGCACAAAGAGATTGTTATCAGTTGGAAAAAGGTTAAATAAGCAGAAGACAGACATCCAAAGACGAACTCATCATAGCAAACAGCGTACGTGTGGCAAAATCTGCTTTAATGCTGTTTTAAAATTGGCCCATGTATTTCATATTCTGGACATGCGTCACATGTGTCATCTAAAGCCTTCCTGTGTTCCACAGGCTGGTAGGCCATGGTGCAAATAAAAGGAGGCAAAACTGAGCTATACCTTTAAAGAGGTAAAGTTATAAAAGGCCTAACTTTCGGGGTGTTACACGCTATTCCTAAAAGGAAAATCACAGCGAGGGGCATCATTATGCTTCTTTAATAGAACGTGGAAGCAGCACAGTGTTTTTATTTTTTTTTTTATTATCAGTAGTACCTACCGTGGTGCCAGGTGTGGTAATGCCTGCATCCTGGCACTCCAGAGGCAGAAACAGAACAGTAAGTTCCATGCCAGTCTGGGCTACAGCTTGAACAGCACTGAGTGACTCTGTATCAAAAAAAGGAAAACATCACCATGGTTTTGATCATTGTTTTGTATTTTGAAGAGAAATTTCCTTCTCCTTCCCCTAGAATTGGGAACAAAACACCCATGGAAGGAGTTACAGAGACAAAGTTTGGAGCTGAGATGAAAGGATGGACCATCTAGAGACTGCCATATCCGGGGATCCATCCCATAATCAGCTTCTAAATAGCTAGAAAAGAAGGTTTACCTCATTAAATTGAGATTTTAATTAAGTTCTGATATTTTGCCTTATTTTACATGCCGACACCTAGTTTTTAGTTCTAGAAATCTTTGTGTTGGCCACGTGTTTGACTGTTAAGTGAGTTGTGCTTGTTTAGTCATGATCTACTCTCATTATCACCTGTTCCTAAGAGATTTTGCTAAGATTTAAGGATAGAGAAAATAAATAATAAGGGAAAATGCTAAAACTGATATACTAACCAGGAGCAATTTTTAAACTCCTAATGAATTGCAAGGTATTTTGTCTTGCTTTGTGATGATTACATACCAACCTCCAATAATCTAAGCATGTCTGTGATTCAGGGTCCTCTACAAAGCATATGAAATCAGAATGTCTGCACTACACAGAGTAGATGACTTGGTCCCCCGACATGCAAGAGCATAGGGCAGCTGCCAGGAGTGCTCAACGCAGGTGGTGGGGATCCTCTTAGTGCACTTTGGTAGCTTAAAAATGATCATATTAATAGAATTTAATATCTTAGCATTAGTTAATCCATCAGCGTAATCTTAGTCATGACACAGTGAAATGAAGAAAGATTAAAAGGAGTACTTACTCTGGAAGTATAGCCAGCTTGATCATTGTTTACTCCATATTCTAGAATTGGAATTATGAACATTTTATCTATATAAGGAATGTCTAAAAAATTGTCCTATAGTAAATTTTTATGGTAAAGCGGAATAATAAGTAAATAAAAATATCTCATCAATACAAGAGTCATTAGACTCTTGTAGCGTCTGTTGACACTATAGAAGCAGCCATACCCTCTTGTGGGAGATCCCCAGCAGGCTTGCTTTCTCCTCCTGTTGGCCAGAATTAAACTCTGTGTTCACCCTTCTAGGCACTGTTAAGATGGAAGTTTAACATGAAGAACTCTAACTGTGATGAGGCTGTGAGGGGAGGG
This sequence comes from Mus musculus, assembly GCF_000001635.26. Taxonomy (NCBI): domain Eukaryota; kingdom Metazoa; phylum Chordata; class Mammalia; order Rodentia; family Muridae; genus Mus; species Mus musculus. Next base: position 50,775,934 of record NC_000083.6, on the reverse strand, counting down.
TATAATGGGCGGCCAACAACTGGCTGGACAGTTGCTTTCCAGACTGGCTGATCCTGTCCTTCTCTGAAGCATTTAAATTAAAAGAAAATTTTTGTTTTAATAAGGCAGCTTTTAGGGCTCCATTTTCAGGCTTTGAGGTATGTTGGTGATGTAGAAGAGAAAGTGAACAGAGTGGCTTTCCTGAAGCACCAATACACTTTCCTACTTAATGTAGTTTATGGACATAAATAGATACAAATCAACTTAGATGCCACAACTGGTTTTTAGCTTTTTAGAAGACTTACTTAAGAATTTTAATCTAATTTCAATCTAATTTCAAGTTAATTCATATATTTGTGGTATGACATTAAATTAGTTGTTTGAACTTTGTTCATAGTCTCTCTGCCGGTGAGTCAGCTAAGGTCTGAGAGACTAGACTTAGACTCTTGTGCGTGACTTCTGTCTTTGTAGTCTCTCCATTCATGTAATTCCACCACAGAGGCATGGGGTGGCAGAAGGAGCATTTTCACAAGCTGTCTGCACAGTGCAGAGTGTGCTATCTTGAGTTTGCTTTTCTAAGTGGGATTTTAAATCTGGCTTTTATCTTCTTACTGCCTCGATAAATTTATTTAATCCCAACACACACTCACACACACACACACACACAGAGAGAGAGAGAGAGAGAGAGAGAGAGAGAGAGAGAGAGAGAGAGAGAGAGAGAGAGAGACTCATAGAAAATGTATTGCTGCCCCTTAACTGTTAAGTTCATGGGCAGGATGCTACCCTTAGGGATACAGTAAGACGATCATCCCCTCCTGGTTGGTCTTCTTCCCCTGTCGTCTCTCTTCATCTCCATCAACTCTGGAGGACGCAGAGATGCCAGATTGTACCCACAGTGAACGCTGCCTGGAGGCATAGACACAAATTGAGGAGAGCTGAAGTCAAACAGTTGGATGTGTTAGCAGCGCCTGGCCAGCGATTCCTATAGGTTTGAATCACGCTAGATTAAATATGTCATTGATAACATTTGCTTACTTCCAATGGCCTTTCTGGAAACTTAATATTTATGTGTTCTTAAAAAGCGACACTGAACTGTAGTATTTGTTCCCTAAATTACACATGTGCCAGATAAAGGAGGAGAAGAGAGCTCTCAGCTACTCTGTGCAGATGAAAGTTGGCCGAGGCTAAAAGTCATATTCTGGAGGTTATAATGCTGTCTCCCTATTTGCCCTTAGTATCTAACTGTGATTTTAAAAACAAACAAAAAACAACAACAACAAAAACTGTCCTGAGCACCTAATTTTTTATGTTTAACTTTTCCAGAAAGTTACATTAATCTACAGGGCTTTCGTCCAGAAAGAATGAAAGTGCTGATCTCATCAGAGGATCTTCAGGCCTAGTAACAGTAGGGCAGGTCTGGAAGGAACCTTTGCAGCTGCTTCACCTAACTGAGCTGAGTTCCTATCCACAGACTTGCTCCAGAGTTTGAAAGTGCCTACTAAGGTGAATTCTATTCTCCCTCCTCTTAGCTGTCTGCTTCACGGTGCTCAGGTCAAAAATGTATATAGTCACAAGTCTCACAGCAGCATGACAGAAAGGGCAGGTGACAGCCCATGCTCTGCTCGATGAGCCACAAACCCAGCATATCCTGGGAGCTCACTGGCCTGGAGGGGGAATAGTTCCACATAACAATCCTCCAACTCTCATGTCCCCAAGAGGATGTCCCCACCCCCACCAGACAGGCCTCCCCACTCCCTGGGGCTTCATGTCTCTGGAGGGTTAGGCACATCTTCTCTCACTGAGGCCAGACCAGGCAGTCCTCTGCTGTATACGTGTCAGGGGCCTTGGACCAGCTAGTGTATGCTGCCTGGTTAGTGGCTACGTGTCTGAAAGAGCTCAGAGGTCAGGGTTAGTTGAGACTTCTGGTTTTCCTATGGGGTCACCCTCCTAGGTGGAGAGTCTCTTAACGCCTACCCCCACAGCCTACATGCTTATTCCAACAAGGCCACCCTCCTAATAGTGTCACTTCCCATGGGCCAAGCATATTCTAACCAACATAGTGACGTAGGTCAGTCAAACCACCTCTCATATGCAGGACCCTGAGCTCCTTTGAAAAGGAAATTAGACAGGCATACCATGTTTTTCTCTCAACAAAATGAGCACATCTACTTTTGCATATAATTAAGACTTAAATTTCAAAAGTGGTCTATTTAGAAAACATTTAAATGCTGGACCTTGCATTTTATTGAAGATACTGTTTTTATTTAGGATGTTGTGAGCTACATATGAGAGAAATTCTGACTCATTCCAGTATCTACAAAAGTTATTAGCTGTAAATGAGTCGGCAGGAATTCTTATTCATGGGTATCTGGAAATTATCATTAGAGCAGCACAGTGAGCAGAGCGCAATCAGCATCTACAGAGCGGTCCCTGACCGCAGTATGGACTGTGGGTTTTGGTCATACAGATACTCAGTTAAAGGGTTTTTTTAATTAGATATTTTCTTCATATACATATAAATTTCCAATGCTATCACGAAAGTTCCCTATACCCTCCCGACACCCTGCTTCCCTACCCACCCACTCCCACTTCTTGGCCCTGGCTTTCCCCTGTACTGGAGCATATAAAGTTTGCAATACCAAGGGGCCTCTCTTCCCAGTGATGGCCAACTAGGCCATCTTCTGCTACATATGCAGCTAGAGACAAGAGCTCTGGGGGTACTGGTTAGTTCATATTGTTGTTCCACCTATAGGGAACAGACCCCTTCAGCTCCTTGGGTGTTTTCTCTAGATTCTCTATTGGGGACCCTATCTTAGCTCCAAACTTTGTCTCTGTAACTCCTTTCATGGGTATTTTTTCCCTATTCTAAGGAGGAACGAAGTATCCAACCATTGGTCTTCCCTCTTCTTGATTTTCTTGTTTTGCAAATTTTATCTTGGATGTTCTATGTTTCTGGGCTAATATCCACTTATCAGTGAGTGCATATCTAATGACTTCTTTTGTGATTGTGTTACCTCACTAAGGATGATATCCTCCAGATATATCAAGATATGATGATATCCTCCAGATATATCATCTTATAGATAACTGTGAGCATCCACTTCTGTATTTGCCAGGCACTGGCATAGCCTCATACAAGACAGCTATAATAGGGTCCCTTCATCAAAAACTTGCTGGCATATGCAATAGTGTCTGGGTTTGGTGGCTGATTATGGGATGGATGGATCCCTGGGTGGGGCAGTCTCTGGATAGTCCATCCTTTTGTCTTAGCTCCAAACTTTGTCTCTGTAACTCCTTTCATGGGTATTTTTTCCCTATTCTAAGGAGGAACGAAGTATCCAACCATTGGTCTTCCCTCTTCTTGATTTTCTTGTTTTGCAAATTTTATCTTGGATGTTCTATGTTTCTGGGCTAATATCCACTTATCAGTGAGTGCATATCTAATGACTTCTTTTGTGATTGTGTTACCTCACTAAGGATGATATCCTCCAGATATATCAATTTGTCCAAGAATTTCATAAATTCATTGGTTTTAATAGCTGAATAGTACTCCATTGTGTAAATGTACCACATTTTCTGTATCCATTCTTCAGTTGAGGGACATCTGGGTTCTTTCCAGCTTCTGGCTATTATAAATAGGACTGCTATGAACATAGTGGAGCATGTGTTCTTATTACCAGTTGGAACTTCTTCTGGATATATGCCCAGGAGAGGTATTGCTGGATCTTCCGGTAGTACTATGTTGAATTTTCTGAGGAACTGCCAGACTGACTTCCAGAGTGGTTGTACCAGCTTGCAATCCCTCCAGCAATGGAGGAGTGTTCCTCTTTCTCCACATCCACGCCAGCATCTGCTGTCACCTGAATTTTTGATCTTGGCCATTCTGACTGGTGTGAGGTGGAATCTCAGGGTTGTTTTGATTTGCATTTCCCTGATGATTAAGGATGTTGAACATTTTTTCAGGTGCTTCTCAGCCATTCGGTATTCCTCAGGTGAGAATTCTTTGTTTAGCTCTATACCCCATTTTTTTAATGGGGTTATTTGAATTTCTGGAGTTTTAGAAGCTCCCCAGTGTCTTCAAGGACTCACACTTTCTCTGTACTATGCTTAAGATAGGCTCTATCTGGGTTCAAAGCATTTAAAGGCACCATATCCAGAGAAGAAAGAATCTGTGTATTCCTGGGCATCCTCCTAACTGTTCATACGGAATCTCCAGTTAAGCTTGAAGTAAGCATTGAGTTTGTTTGTTCGTTCATTTGTTTGAATCAGTATCAAGCAATATGTGAAATATGGTAAAAAAAAATTCTTTATCTGAAATTCAACTTTAATTGTTCTGTTTCTTATTGTTAGTGGTTTGGCTTGGGTTTGGTTTGGCTTGGGTTGGGTTGGGTTTCCCCAGTGTGTCACAAGTTAGAGTAATTTGAGAAGAGGAAGCTTCACCTGAGAAAATGCCCCAACCAGATTGGCCTGTGGGCACATTTAGTGGGAAGTGTCCTGATTAATGATTGGTATGGGAGGGCCCAGATTAGTGTGGACAGTGCCGCCCATGGGCTGGTAATCCTGAATGTTGTGGCTAAGTGAGGCATGAGTGACTAAGCAGCCAGCAGCGCTCATCCAGTGCCTTCTGCTTCCATTCCTGTCTTTAAGTTCCTGCCTTGACTTTATGCCTGCCTTCTCTCAGCAATAGATGGTTACCTGGAAGTGTGGCATGAAAGAAACTGTCCTCTCTGAGCTGCTTTTCGTAGTGGTAATTATCACAACAGAAACCCTGAGACAGGGTTCTTATTCCCAAATGACAAAATGACAAAAACATTTTTAGAACTCCCCAAAACCTAAATTCCTAGCTGAGGCTCTGCCATTCCCTCTACAATGAAGACTTCTTGCAAATAGCTAATTTTGCAGAAAATAATATAAGCTTGGTTGTAAGGGATATATTCTGATAAACAATTATCTTCACATTTTGACTCTTAAACTTACATTCAATCTAGAAATTTAGGAAATTGCATCACTATATGTAGGTTTAGATTTTGGGTTCAACTTATTAATATTACCTGATTAAACTAAATGTTTTTATTACCATTACATTTTACATTTTTCATTGCTAGATATTTTTCATATTGATGATGTAGTGGTGCTATAATCATACTTGTTGAGATGCTTGCAGTATGCGTTTCACTTTGCTAGATAGAGAAGTAACGGGTAGTTAGACAAAGATGAAGAACAGAAATAGAGCTAATTAATCTTATAACTACTTAGCACAGCCTTGAGACAGAACAAGAAGGGCCTCAAATGCCAAACACTTTGAAATTATCCAGATTGTTGTCCATTGTCTTTCAGAATTACCTGTGTGAATGCTTGTTCTGCAATATACTGACCCATGTTTGCAAATGCTTGCAGGCATGCCTTTCTGAGAAAACTCAAAATATGTTCTCTTTCTTTAGATACTTTAGAAATATTGCTATAATATTCTAGTTATTTTGTGATTTTTATGGTGCTATAGGGTTCACTTTTTTTGTCCTTCTTGTCTTTTTTATTTTTTTTTTTTAATTTTACCTTTTTTAGTTTATTTTATTGGACACTTTCTTTATTTACATTTCAAATGTTATCCCCTTTCCAATTTCCCCTCTGGAAACTCCTTATTCCATCCTTCCTCCCTCTGCTGCCCACCCACTCCACCCACTCCCGCCTCCCCGCCCTGACATTCCCCTACACTGGGGCATGGAGCCTTCCCAGGAACAAGGGCCTCTTCTCCCATTGATGTCCGACAAGGCCATCCTCTGCTACATCTGTGGCTGGAGCCATGTAAAGTGACCATACAACCCTCCCTACTTTGCCCTCTGTGATACAGCACAGCTTAATTTTCTAGATTGCTAACAAGGGGTGATTTACAAATAGAACTGTTAAATATGAAGTATAGTGATTTTTAAATCACATTTCTCACATAGGTGTTATGGTAAGCCTTATATTGTGAAATAGAGTCTAAGCAAGTTTCTTGGGGTATCACCTGTTCTATCATAGTTCTGTCTGCTTTGATGCCTTCTTATCGCCATCTTGAATGATTCAACACTTTACAGTGACTTTCATGTTATGCAGCCCGTCTTCTCTAGAGGAGCTACATCTTCCTTGAGAGTTAGCAACTGAATTTGTTGCTGTACACAAAGGGAATAATACAATTTTTTCTTAGATATTTTCTTTATTTACATTTCAAATGTTATCCCCTTTCCTAGTTTCCCCTCCGAAAATCCCCTATCCCCTACCTGCCCCCCTGCTCCCCAACCCACCCACTCCCATTCCTGGTCCTGGAGTTCCCCTATACTGGGGCATAGAGCCTTCACAGGACCAAGGACCTCTCCTCCCATTGATGACTGACTAGGCCATCCTCTGCTACATATATAGCTAGAGCCACAAGTTCCACTATATCTTTTCTATGATTGGTGGTATAGTTCCAAGGAGCTCTGGGGGTACTGATTAGTTCATATTGATGTTCCTCCTATGGGGCTTCAGACCCCTTCAGTTCCCTGGGTACTTTCTTTCTCTAGCTCCTTCATTGGGGACCTTGTGCTCCATCCAATGGATGACTGTGAGCATCCACTTCTGGATTTGCCAGGCACTGGCAGAGCCTCACAGGAGACAGCTATATTAGGCTCCTGTCAGCAAAATCTTGTTGGCATCTGTCTAGTGTCTGGGTTTGGTGGTTGTTTATGGGATGGATCCCCAGGTGGGGCAGTCTCTGGATGGTAGTTCCTTCGGGCTCTGCTCCGAACTTTGTCTCTGTAACTCCTTCCATGAGTATTTTGTTCCCCCTTCTAAAAAGGATTCTGAGCTTCTAGGCTAATATCCACTTATCTGTGAGTGCATATCAAGTGACTTCTTTTGTGATTGGGTTACCTCACTCAACATGATATCTTCCAGATCCATCCATTTGTCTAAGAATTTGATAAATCTGTTGTTTTTAATAGCTGCATAGTACTCCATTGTATAAATGTACCACATTTTCTGTGTCCATTTCTCAGTTGAGGGACATCTGGGTTCTTTCCAGCTTCTGGCTATTTTAAATAAGGCTGCTATGAACATAGTGGAGCATGTGTCCTTATTACAAGTTGGAGCATCTTCTGGGTATATGCCCAGGAGTGGTATTGCTGGATTTTTAGTTTATGGAATATTTTGGGGAATAAATGCATAGTGGCAAATTCAATGTATACAACAGTTATAACCTTAAACCAGGTTTCTTTTCCATTGGACAGGTTAAGAAATACCAAAAGTAGAACTAATTTTTGTTTAAAGCTCTATTTCCTTGGTCCAGTAGATTTCAGATTTTAACAGTATACCAGTATCAGCCTAGGACTTTTTATGTGATAAATAGAAACAGAAACAAAGGAGGGGGAGGGTATGGGGGACTTTTGGGATAGCATTGGAAATATAAATGAAGAAAATACCTAATTAAAAATAAATAAATAGAAACAGAAACAAATGTAATTCACTAAAACTATGAAAATTCTTTAATAAAGCTAGAGAGATTGATATTAAAAAAAAAACAATTATCTTCAGAAGAGTTGGTTCAGAAGTGGCTAATACATGTCTCCAAACTGTGCATGTGTAAAATCATACTTCAAAGGCTTCTGGGAAGTAGCGTTGGGGCACAGTACTAATGATCTTCACTGATGACAAAGAATGCATTCACTAACGCTCAGGAGTTACTGTGAAGTGGTGGGCAGTTGTGTGTACTCGGATAGATTTGGGCCATAGTGATACCTAACGTTTGGGCCTAGTGATACATAACACGGTAAAGTGGACACCCGCAGCGTATATAGGCAGGCATTCTGTGTATGCCAGACCAGCTACATGTAGTTTGATTGTCCAGCATTTCTTGAGAATAACATTATGAACTAAGAAATGTGAAATTCAGTATATCTTAGTTGTTCCTTGATACATAATTCTTGTTGGAACCAATTCACAGTTTCAAAGCAAGCATTACAATGCAAGTAACTATACTGAGGTGCATTCGCCTTCTGAGTTTAACATGCTAGAAAAGAAAAAATATAGAAAGATATGCTGCGTAATGTTTTTGTTCTCAGTGAGCAATAATCTCATATAATTAGAGTAAATCCGTTCAATTAAGAAATTCATCCAAAATATTCCAGGCACCATTTTGCTTACTGTGTATTCTGAATCATTGTTTCTAACTTCCCATCAGAACTCTACACGGCCCCCTCTTCAGTGTTAGGAATGGCCTGCGGAGCCTTTGATGATCTTTCTGTGGCCAGCTTCATATTAGTCCTTCCCCAACTTCTCTTTAGCCTTGTAGGAGTGCACAGCTCTTAAGTTCTCTTAAGTAAAACATGCTGTCTTATACATCTTTGTTGTTTTCCTTTCCTGTCTTTTCTAACCAAAATGATTCACATGGCCACCAAATTTACAGTTCTTTCAGGTCTCAGTTAAAGTACATCATATACTCAGATCGTTACTTAATCGCTTCTAGAGTCATTCAGCTCTTACATCAGAAAGCAGGCCCCTCCTCAAGCCTGTGAACATCGGGAGGCGGTGGGCATCCTGCTTGATTCATAGCTGCTGGCTCTGCAGTATGTGTGGCAGTGCCATTGAATTCATTTGGAAGCTCTCATAGGCCTGGTTTCCCTGAGTATTCTCTAAATCAGGTGTTATAGCTGGCACTCAGCAAAAAATTAGGAATAAATTCGTGTTCTTAAAGGTTTTGTGTGCTGTTCAAGTACTTGGTATAGCAGGAATCAGTCTGACATATTGCTGAGAGATAAGGTTCCTATAATCAGCATGGTGGAAATATGGATAACTCAGAGAATTTTCCCTCTCATTTTTTCCCAAAATTTTCATAACTGTTCGTATTTATATTAACAAGAAACACATCACAGTGGTTCTGATACTTGGCTCCTATTACCATTTGTAACTTAAGGTGTTTCTTATTCCATTTCTGATCCTCAACTTGGATTCAATGCAGACTTCTATGGGAGTCATTTACTTTAGAGAATGGTGATATAAGTGTCTTAATTCATTCTCATATGGCCAATTATCTTTAATACAGTGAAACAAAAAAACAACAAAAGCAACCTTAGCCAAGGTCTTTATGTCTGGGTCAGCCATTGTGTTGGGTGCCTGCTTCTGGTGCCAGGAAGAGCTCACAGATGGTCTTGCCCAGCTCCATGAAAAACTTAAATGAAAGCCCCTGGCACAGACTGGGCAGTTGCAGTCGTTTCCCTGTCCAGTTACATTAGACAGTGGCAGGCCTGTGATTGGACAGGAAAAGAAAGGGAGGTGGAGCTAGGATTAGGGGAGACAGAGACCTCACAGGAGGAGAAGCAGGGGTGGGGATGGGGGCATGGGGGAGGGGAGGTATTGGAGGGGGGGTGCTAAGAAAGCCAAATGGAGGAGACGAGCAAGAAGAAGATCCTGATCCCGAGTGGTTTTAAACAGCCACAAGTAGCTAAGATTTTTCACAAGGTTAGAATAATTGGGGTAAAACTTTTATCATTATCAATTGGCTCTGAAATTATTGTATTGGCATCTTGTAAATTGTGATCTTATTGTTATATAAATCTGATTGGGTAATTAAGCTTTGGTGCACGCCTTTAATCCCAGCACTGGGGGGTGGGGGGGGGGGCAGAGGCAGGCAGATTTCTGAGTTCAAGGCCAGCCTGGTCTACAAAGTGAGTTCCAGGACAGCCAGGGCTATACAGAGAAACCCTGTCTCAACAACAACAACAACAACAAAAAGTCATGTTTCTACTGGTTAATTCAGTGTTGAGATGGCTGATCATGGGGTGTGTGGGGTGCTGTGTGGAATCGAGATGAACTCGCTAGCTGGGAGAGAGTAGCTGGGTGGTGGCCCACCAGTTCCTGTACTAGAACTTGAATGTGGACTGGCACGGCAGGAGAGATGGCAGGTCTACTTTTTTAATATTTCCCACAACTCTGGATGATTTCATCCACTGGTCTGATCACATACAAATGTGGCAAAAAGGAAAATGTATCATCTGGGCTCATTGGCTTGGTGGAAAAGGGAGTGTATTACAGTTACAAAAGATTATTCAGGTTTCCTGATTATAAAAAAAAATGACGATCTAAAAGATGGGACCATAGCTCTAACAGAGACATTTAAACTTTTATATACAGGCCCTTATAGAAGAGAACATTTTCCCCAGATACAATGTTTAAGACAGGCAGTCAGTCCATAACAATACTTTCATACCTCCTGAATTTCAATAGAACTAACTTACTGAAATATGCAATATGTTTTTACCTATATAAAGGGAAATTATAGAGCTTTTACAGATAGTCTTTGATAGTATAGATCAGGAAGACTTTTATCATTCAAATCCTATTTAAGGTTTCACAGACAAAGTATTTTAATTATTTGGTATTTACTTTTCTCACAAGTTATTCACTTATATTTCATATTATTTATTGCTGTTTAGGGTATATTTGTCTAGAGAATGTTGTTTGGATTGATTTGGAGTCAACTTTGGTCTTTACAAACATTCCATCTCTTTTTTCCCCATGGTAATCGGTTTTATTTGGGGGAGGTTGTGTTGGAGATTGGTTCTGAAGCTGTGATTCCATCGGGAATCTGCATTGAAGGTCCTTGTCCCCAATAGCTGGGCGTGGGGTGGGACACTGAGCGCTGTGCAGGTAGATGCAGAGAGGAACGAATAGAATTCCAATGACTCGGGGTAGAAGGGTGGGACGCAGGCGCAGGAGATGAAGCCTCTCTGCCCTGTGAGAACGGTGGGTGGCTCCTGGCCACTTCCCTGTTTGGGCCTGGGGTATCAGTGGAAGGTTTAGGAGTACCCACCCAGCCTTTGAGGTATCCAAAGCATTTAAAGTTAGCTAGTGTGTGTGTGTGTGTGTGTGTGTGTGTGTGTGTGTGTGTGTGTGTGTGTGTGTGTTTTCCATTTGCAAATCCAGATAGCCCCTGAGTGGATGCATGCATGCCACCCACCAGGAGCACAAACCGGTGTAGCATAAAACTCACCACTACAAGGTTATATGTTTGTATGTACATATGTGTAACATGCTTAGGGATGCTAGAGATTGAAGTCAGGTGTCCTCCTCACTCACTCTCCACCTCATTCACCTTATTGTTTGAGGCAGGGTTTCTTGCTGAACCACAGCTTCTTGACTAGAAAGGAATGGAAGGGAGGGCCTTTTGCCCATCTGAAGGACCTGCTTCTCCAAGTTCTCTGAGTTGACTTCATAATTTGTTCCGCCTTTGCTCGCCTGCCACTCTCCTGTACATGCACGCACAGAATCGCATACGCACACACGCATGCACACACACATGCACACGTGTGCACATACATAGCAAAACACCAGTTTGTCTAGACTAGTTGGCTAGCAAGCTCCAGAGATCAGTGTCCACATATAGTCACCACTGGATTGCATCACACATGGCTACAGCTGGATGAGAAGTTGATGCAGGGGTCCAAAGCTGGGTCTCTATGCTTGAGGCATTTCCCCAGCCAACCCTTTTGCTTTTTAAAAATGTCTTCCCTAGTATGTTGTTCACATAATAATCTTATTTTCTTGTAAATATATAACCCCATATCCTTGTAGAAAATCCAGAAAAAAAAAAAGTATAATCCCACCATGTTTTTCAAAGTCAAGACTACTTAAAAAAAAAAAAAAACTTATACATTGCAATCTTATTTTTCCAGTTAGTCATCTGTTGTATGTCTGTGAATTGTCCATCAACAGAATATTTTTAAAAAACATGCAGGGTTCACGTGAGTATATGTGCTGTCCTTGGATGCCTGACTAATATCTTCAGTTGCTTTTATGTATGCACATGGTTCCCTGGGGTAATGTTCTAGGAGTACATTGCTAGTACAAAACAACAAAAAAGTAACATTTATAAAGCACTTGTTAGGCCAAACTGTGTCCTTTATCAAGACTCTCCAATAATCCAATCCCCTAAGAATTACAGGCCATACTAAATAGTGTTACCATCTTATATTTGGGCTCAAAGAGTTGCTGACTCGTTAAAGCCCTAACTATTGTATGTGACAGGCCTCTTATACACTAATGCTAGGGCTATAGCGTTCATATTCCAGCTTGTTCTCCAGTACAGCGGCTGAACTGCTTCACACACCCATACCCTGTCATTTAATGCAGTGTAATATGTAGTCATTGTGTTCTTGTTCTATTTTTCCTGATGCTGTCTTCCAGGGCTATTGCCATATGCTTCTCTGGCTTGGGTTTCATTCACACCAAGTGTGTGTGCGCGAGTGTGTGTGTGTTTTACCCTGTGTATACCACAGCTTCCTCAGAGCATCTGCAGCCTTCCTCCTTCTCATCAAGACTTTCCGTTTCCTGTTCTTCCCACTTCTTGTTCACCCATCTGTTCAAGCAAGACTGGGCGCCTTTCCTGTCTCTAGCTGCTATTCTTGGCTGGTTCCTGCTGCTGCTGTCAGTGTTGGCTCCCATGTCTGCTTATCTTGTGATCTGAGGACACTCTTAGAAGCTGAGCAGAGCCCACCCCAGGACCCTTCTCGCCCTGTTTTGCTGCAAAACTGACAGTCACTCTTGTCCATAAGTGACCCTCAAACATGGTCTCCATTAGGGACAGTGGGAACAGCAGACTATGTGTCAGACCCTAGCATCTCACACATTACTGGAAGGAAGAATGTGAGAGAGGGGTTTCTGCCCATCTGAAGATCCTGCTCCTCTCAGTTCTCTGACTTGACTTCATTACTGGTTTTTCCTTTGCTCACCTGCCACTCTCCTGTACATGCACACAGACACTTGCATACACACACACACAAAACTTTGTTGACTGGATCCTTGTTTCCTGGAACATGCTTTTCTATCATTGCTTCTGATTCCTCCTCCTTCAGTACCTTCAGAATTCTAGAAAACATGCTCTCATTTCCATGCATCCTCCTGCATCTTCTCCAGAGCTTCCTACTCCTTTCTTGGCTTTAAGAACGTACAGACTGTATCTTCCTCTAAACTCATAGAGGCCAGGAGCCCACATCTCAACTGTTATTGTATTTTCTGCATGGCTTAACACAATGTAAATGAATGTATTTATTAATCAAGTTGATAAGGAAGTAAATAATAAATCATAAAACCTTATACTATTTAAAAAATATCAAAAAGGTACTGAAGGTATATAACTAACACCTGAAAGATGTATTTTATAAACAACCAAATTGCATAATATTCAGCCAACTTAATGCCCCTGTAGAAATGCCTTTCTTCTTTTAAATAAGGTCTCACCATGTAGTGCAGGCTGATCTTCAACTGCCAGCAATCTTCCTGCCTCACCCTTACAAGCAGTGGATTTGAAATGTACTACAATGATAAACCATTTCTAAACATTTTAGAAAGGAAATAGTTTAGTGAACCACTAGAAGTTAGTATCTCCATTACAGTTGGTAAATGTGCATTAAATCTTTGCTAGGAAAGCGTAGAACATGAATGTGAGTCCATCTAGGGAAGACATGGGCGAGCAGCCAAGGGATCTGGTTCTTGGTTGGCTGCCTAACCTGGAGCATATACTCCCAGAGAATATGGCTGACAGGAATATCTGTCAGTAAATGAGAGGATCTGCCACACAGGTTTGTTGTGAAGAGTAAATGGATCCATACATGAAAAGCTCATTGTGAGGGTCTATATACGCTCAGCCCATGGAGTGGCACTGTTAGCAGGTGTTCTCCGTGGTGGAGTAGGTGTGGTGTCACTGTGGGCGTGGACTTTAAGACCCTGATCTTAGCTGCTGGAAGCCAGTATTCTGCTAGCAGCCTTCAGATGAAGATGTAGAACTCTCAGCTCCTCCTGCACCATGCCTGCCTGGATGCTGCCACACTCCCACCTTGATGATAATGGACTGAACCTCTGAACCTGCAAGCCAGCCCTAATTAACTGTTGTCCTTGTAAGAGTTGCCTTTTTATCTGTTCACAGCAGTAAAACCCTAAGACACTCATTGTCCAGTTTATTTAATATCACTCTCCAAAAAGTTAGATGCTAGCTTTTTTTCTTTTCTAGTAAAGTATCCCCTGCCCTCTAACTCTTACCTATAAGGCTTCCAAATACAGTTTGCTGTGGTCTGTAGGTAGCCCAGCCTCGGGTGTCCAGTTCTTGCCTTATATATGGATTTGCTCTTCTAAACGTAGGACAATGCTGGATTCTGATGTCCCTTATTGATCTTTTGCCACATGAAGTTTAGAAACCAGAAACTACTATTTTCTGACAGTGAATCATAAATTTCTGTTCTTTAAGCCAGTTTCATTGTTTTAACTTAATTATGTTTTTAAAAACCGAAAAACTATATGACTTGACTTATTGAGTGTATGTCCTGGCAGGAATCTCCATGCATACTCATCTCCTTCTTCCATCATTTCTGGCAGACAGAGGTGTAAAGAAGAATTAAAGAACTTGTCAAAGTTATTCAACTAGAAAATGGGAAAAATGGGTTTTGAACCCAGGAATGTCTACTCCAGAATTCCATCATGACCCCACCACATTCCTTCCTATTACAGATAGTAGACGATGCAAGCAAGAGTAAACACAGTGAGCGGTTCCTTTCAGGACCATTAAGTGGTTGTTTTCATATGACCTCAGGGTGATTGGGCAAGCATTTCTTTTTTATTCAGAAGGCCAGTGTAATGAAAGGGAGTGACTGAAGCTGCCTTGTGGAGAGTATTGTTAGCTGCAGGGAGTGTACAGCCTGAGACACTAAGATAGAGATTAAAGTGGCTTCTGACAGTTTTAGAATTGCAATTATATAATATGATGAGAATAAGCGGCAAGCCACCCTTTGTTCCCACGTGATCCCATTTCTATTTATAAGCTGAGTGATAGCTGAAGGCTTTCAGAATGTTTTTCACATTCAGCAACCTCGTTGGGGATGAGAAACTGCATTTCAGAGTGCCAAATATAAGAGATTCTTGGCCCTTTGCACCTGCTTCAACCAGAGCAGTCCTCTTCAGTCTTAATGACCTTTCCCCGAAAATGAAGGTTTGAATGAATAAATGTGCCCTTTCCACAATGTTTGTGTGGATTCTGTATGTGTTGAGATTATAACAGAGCTCTTATAACAGAGCCCCCACATGAAAACGAAAATTTAGAAATTGTAGTTTCTTATCCTTCTAAATTTAGCAGCCAAGTACCTAGGGTAACCCATAGTTGCAAACCTTGTTCTGCCCATGGTCTCTATCAGATAGTGATAGCATCTAGCATGGCAGAGTAGCAGAGTGTGGACATTTGAGCTGCAAGCGCTTCTCCAGCTGCCCAGTACCTCACACCAGAAGGCCACACACAGCTCTTTTCTCTAAAATGTGTCCCTCCCAGCTTTCCCAAAGCAAGGCACTAAGTGCAATAAAGGCTTCTGAATAAGATAAAGTTCCTAAAGGCTGTTGTGTTTTAACTGATGTGGCTGCTAATCTAATAAACCATTACCCCACGTAAACAGAGTTTATTTCAACCAGGAAGCTTCTCTTTTCTGGTGTTCTTTGTATACTCTGGGTTGTCAATACCCTACCTACTAGCTACAACCAGACCCTAGCTTGAGTCCTAGGCTAGATGCTGGTTGGGTTTGTTACCACAACCAACAGATGACTCCGTGAAGGCTGCAAGAGGCTGGGGCCAAGCTTCCCAGAGCACTGTTTCTTGTTTCATTATAAGACTTGTGCACTCTACTGTATGGTCCACTTTCATGTCCCAACTCATTACCACTTTAAGTGCCTTGGGAGCAGAATTTGAGTATACATCCTCCAGAGGGTTGAGTTTCCACCAGGGCTGGAGAGGGAGATGGCCAAAGGCCACATGACTTGTCAGTGACAAGACAGGAATGGAACTTAAGTTTCTCTCATACAACAGCCGCCCACGTTCAACCATCTCTCAATACATAGGGGGCAGCTTCAAAATTGAATATCACAGGGAGGGTTCTGTTACTCCCTTCAGTCTGTGAGTTAGGAACTTGGACAGGGTTCATCAGGCTGTGCTTTGCTCCAGGTAATATTAACTGGATCTCTCTTCCTTACCTGGCTACAGCTATGATGGACTAAAAGATACCAGAACAACATTTTATCATGTCTAGAGTCCCACTGCTTCTCCTATGGCCATTCCTCCACCATGATTCTCTCTTGGATGCTCTAACCTGAACCTCGTATATAACCTCGAATATGTTAGGGAAAGCAGAATTTGCCAGGCTTTTAAACTTTCCCCAACGTGACATAGCTTGACTTTACGGCAGTCTCCAAATGAAGGCAGTGAGGCCAGTACAGATGCAAGAGATGGAGAGGGATTCTTGTAGGCTAACGAGACCACATGCACTTGAAAGAGAAGGAATATATGGTACCATCTCCTCAAACTGACTGCAGCTTTCACAGATGAAGAAATGCAGCCTTCTCTAATTGCCACAGCTATCTTACAGAACAGAGATGTGGAAAGGGATGGAGAAAGGAAGAGAGAGAAGCGGCCTGAAACAGCCCATCCATCCCTTTCACCTTGATGCCCGGTTAGAGTTGGATAGGTAACTCTGCCTGTCCCCATTAGCATCCTTCGGTTTAGCTCCTGGTGCTCTTTATCCTTATTGGAGAGCAGGGGAAGCTGTTGAACTTCACAGGAGACATAAAGAACATGGGAAGTGCTTGTGTAATACTCACTTTTCGAGCGCTGCTACGTCTGGCTTTGTCAAACATTTCAGTGCACATTGCTAAGACCTCTTGAGGTTGCAGTTCAGTCACTGCTTCTTCAGTGCTGTGTACATGTGTCTTCAAAGTGCAGCACACCTACAAGGGACCTTTTCAACTATAATTCCCACCCAACCAGCCAAATTATAATTGCTCTTTTAAAAAGAAGAGCGATGCCTCGCTCGGGAGGTCTCTCTCCCCTCTTGTTCATGGCACAGAGGACTTTTATATCAGAACGAAGGCATCTGAGACTGAAAAGCCCATGTGCTTACTGGTGCCGGCCCTGGCCACCCCTTTGCTTTTCTACTCTAGCTGTCTTGGCTAAAGTATCCCAAATTTTAAGGATTATTCCCTTTCTCTGAGGAAAAAAAAAAACTCCCAAAATACTACAAATTTCTCTAGGAAATTGTTCACATGTTTAATTTTTCCTTCAAAATAAAGACTTTATCATCATCTTCTCCTTCTTCTCCTCCTCCTCCTTCTCCTTCTCCCTCTCCTTCTCCTTCTCTCTTTCCTCTTCCTCCTCTTCTTCATCCTCCTCCTCTTCTCCCTCCTTCTCCTTCTCCTCCTTTTCCTTCTACTTAGATTGTTTTTTGGAATTTAATGACTCAGCCAAGAGGACCTTTTTCTAGAAACAAACAAAATGCCCCAGCTTCATATCAAGAGAGGAAACATAAGAATAGCTACTTACCAGCTGCTGGGAAAGCTCACATTTTAAGAGATTATCGTTGTCTAGACAATAATAAAGTTTCTGTGACAAACAGAGGTCTTTGGTTTCGTGTGTGTGTGTGTGTGTGTGTGTGTGTGTGTAGAAAATGGAATTGCCTAGGAAGTATAGGCTAGTGAAACACAGTTTTCCATTTTAATTTTTATTGCTCGGTATTTTTAAAGACATTAGTTGGCCAACACAAAACCAACTCCATGTTTTGTTCTGGGCTTTCTGTTTCATCTTGTTTTCGTATTTATGACTTACCGGTTTTTCATTTTTTTTCTTTTGACTTTCGTTTTGTTTTGTTTAAAAAAAAAAGAAGAGAGAGAGGGAGCATAAAACTTGTTGGTAGAAAGGTAGAGAAAAGCCAACACAGGCTGAGGGAGGAAACACATGATGAAAATAGATTGTGTGGAGTAAAATGTATATTTTATGTATGTTTTATACAGCATTGTATGTTTACAGGTAGCCAAAGCTAGAATTCAATTAGGAATACTTGAGATTCTGTTTGTTTGTTTGCTTGCTTGCTTTACCTTTTTATTGATTCTTTGTGAGTTTCACATCATGCATCCCAATCCCACACATCTCCCTGGCTCTTCATATCCTCCCCCTGCCCTTGTATATGTGGGGAGTCCCCACAAAAGAAAGCAAAAAATAAAAATAAAAATAAAAACACACACAAAAAAAAGAACCTAGAAACATCTCCTTGTGGAAGCTGTAGTATATCCTTCGTCCACACATCTTTGCTTGCAAATGTTCATTGCAATGAGTCTTATTGGTCTGGTTCAAGGGCTCTGGCTTTTGCTAACCCATCAATACTGGATCCTCACTGGGACTCCTCTCAGATAACCTGCTGTTGCCCTATGTCTTGGGGATCCTGTGCCTTTGAATCTGCAGGACTGGCAGATCCTATGTTTTCACACACTCCAGCAGTTCATAGATGGGGTAGATGTTGGGTGGGCCAAGTCAAAGCCCTGGATCGTGGCCTGAATGGTGGCTGAATTGGTCAGCCAGTCAGCTCTCCAGAACTCGCACCTTTAGCAGAAGCTCTCTAGCACTGCTTTGGCTAACACACCCCATGCTGTAGCTGACATGGGGCAAGGTCAGCTCTCCCTGGCTCATGCCCTCAAAACTGGCTCACCTGTGCCCCTGCCACCAGGGCTAGCTGTACTGTGGTCTTTAGAGGTAATATGAGCCACATACATCAACACAGACCCCTATTGCTGCAGGGCCATGGACCCAGACATGGCTCTCAACTGTAGCATGGGCTAGGACTTCACCATGATTTCAAGTGGCAGAGTAGGCTACTCACATGAGGCTGTTCCTCTACGTCCTCACGTCTCCAAGTCCGTCTCTCTTCACAGTGCTCAAACTGTTCCACTTCTCTTTCTGTCCTATTTGTCTACCACGTAGTAGGGTGTCTTCTGAGTCTCATGGTCTCATGACATGGCGGCAGGTGGGTCTCTGTATGTCTTCAGCCCACGTACACCTTGAGATTTTTTTTCAAAGTGTCTTTTTCACTCTTTTTGATGATGATGGTAGTAGTGGGCTTTTTGTTGTTGTTGTTGTCGTCTGTATTTGGAGGCTGTGCATGATGGTGCAGACCTTTAATCCTAGCACATAGGATTCAGAGGCAAGTGGATCTCTGTGAGTTCAAAGCCAGTGTGGTCTACATAGAGAGTTCCTGGCTAGCCAGGGCTACAAAGTAAAACCTCATCTCAAAAGTAAAACAACAACAACAATATTATTATTATTATTATTATTATTATCATTATTATTAAAATACGGGGAGGAAAAAACTTAAGATCACATGTAATACTTAACTTTTTAAAAATCTTTTTCTCCTTGGTTTTAGGAAGAAGAACTAGAGGCTCAGATCTCCTTCCTACAAGGCCAGCTGAATGACCTGGATGCCATGTGCAAGTACTGTGCAAAGGTCATGGACATGCATCTTGGTAGGTGACAGTGGCACTGCTGTGCGCTGAGCCCACAGTCAGCTCTTTCTGAGTGAATCCTATCCTTCACTTCTCACAGAGACCCCTGTGGTGGAGGAACTGTCGCTACTGTCTGTACTGTTGCAGAGACTAGGACAGGGAGTAAACTGTCCTGAGGTCCATCACAGAGAAGCAGAGTAGGAATTCCAACCAAAAGAAAGCCAATGGATGCTTTACCTCCTGACTGCCATGCTGCCGCTGGAGATGTCTGTCTCCAGCAAACAAAAACGCTGAGCTCTTGAAACCAGCCAGATACATTGCCTAGGCCGCCCGTCTGCAAGCACTGATACAGTTCCTAATTTGATAATGCTTTCTCTAGTTTATTAGCTATCCATCACAACTGCAGGAACTTATAAAATAGAAATGTCCTAATTACAAGTTCAGATTACGTGAGTCATAAGTGTGCCACATCAAGAGATCTTCTGGTATTACCATTTGTGAAGGTCCCATGCTTAAATTGGTCTGCTGAGGCACTTTGTGTCCCTACAGTAAGTATGTGTTACTTGCAGAAGCATCTGTGTGGCTAGTGGTACTTTGTTCTCAGCCCATATGCAGTATGCTGCTCTAGGATAGCATGGCAGAGTGTCAGCACCAGCTACTCTTAAGAACTCAGGACACACAGACATGGTCAAACGTGCGCACACACACACAAGCATGTTCATCTCTGAGAGGAAACCAGAGGGTGTCCAACGAGGCCCCCTCCCACCAGCAGTTCCTCCAGGAGTAACCCATCCTGGGAATTTGCCCTGGTGATGAATTGTCCACCTTCAGACCCCATCAAGCAGTCTCTTAAGCCTTTGAGGTCATGAGTCTATAACATGGGAACAATATGACTGTCATTTGGATTAGCCTGACCCACATTGACTTCAAATGAGTAATAAATATTGTCTTAAGATATGGAAGATGACAGTCTAAGTCTGCTCTACTCTAAGTCATTTTCTCCTCTCAAGCCTCTGTTTGGGAAAGTGGGAAGAGGCAGAAGCGGTAGAAGAGCCTGGTAGATCTGTGGGTCAGCAGAGTTGGCTACTGCCTGCCACAGCCTTAACCGCAGTCCAGTTGTGTCTGCTTCCTCTCCTTCCAAATCCTTTCCATACTTGTTTCTTGATGATCGTTTTAAAAGCATATGGGACTGGGTGTGTATGCCTCTTAAAGTCTCTTAATGTGATCATACTAGGAAATGCATCAAAAAGAAGCAGTGGGGATGGGAAGGTGACTCTGGGTAAAGCACCAGCCCCCACAAACCTAAGAACCTGTGTGTGGATCCCCAGAACTGTGGTCTTAAAAAAATGTTGCACATAAACACAAGCCTCCATCATCACAAAGGCACCTCCATGCAGAGATGGGAGGCAGAGGCAGGAAAACCATCAGAAGCTCCTGGGCTAACTGACCTGCCATAGCTGGGAAGACTCTCTCACTCATGTTAGAGAGACAAGGGCTGATATGGAACATTGTTGTCTGACCTTTATGTTCTATGTGGTCCAGGCATGCACATACACATTTGCGCAGCACACATATACCTAAAAGAATATAAAGCATTTATGAGATAGCTCATATAGAAATGTGTTCTAGATGATTAATTTGTGTTGTTTAAATATAATTTAATTTTAAAGTATCAGGGTGAATAAATTTTCAGTTTCCTGGCTACTTGAGTCAGTGATGCTTTTATTATTTTGGATTTTGATTTTAAGCAAAAAAAGTGCTTGGGAGAAAGATTTACCAAAACTTAAAAGAATTCCTTCTATGTAATTTCTCAGTTGTTTGCTTGTAAAGCGTGTTACTAAAGCCTGGGAATTTCAGAGCAGCCCTTAATCTGACTTTAGTCTGTTAACCAGTGCTAAGGGGGCATTTCTGGAGGCACGGGAGGGGGCGGGGCTTCATTCCAATGGAAAGAAGAGTCCATGCCAGCTGTGAGTGTCCAGCTACCTACAGGGGTGGGTTTGTTCTGTGCATCTGTTTCACTCTCAGACAGAATCCTTCATGGAGCTGTTCACTTCCTTCTCCATATAAATAGCATGACTACGTTTTTAAAAGTAGGTTTGAAGGATGCTGTGAAGAACTGCCCTTCCCAACACTCATGGATGCATCTTAGCATCTGTACAAAGCAACAGCAATTACTTCTGGTTATGGTTGAGTTTTCACCTGAAGAAAGATTTGTATAAAACACAAAAATTTGGTTCAGGTGATGCTCTTGATTTGTCTAACTCATGCAAGTATTATTTTAATTACTTTTAGCATTCTTTGCATATGATGACTTTAATTTTCTAATTTAAAAGATCAAAATTGGGATGACTGAAATATTAGTAAGATCTTGGCTATGTTATATCAATGTAGTCTATAAAGATTAAACTAGTTTTTATTTACTCATATGGATTAAGTTTTAAAAGCAGGTAGCAAAATGTATTTGATATGAAAATAATCATTTACAGCAATTGCTTGGCTGAAAGAAAGATTGTAAGAGGACTTACTGAGGAACCTAATCTTTATACTTCAAAATATAAGGCAGTCACGGAAACTGTGTGGGCAGCTTAGTGTGAGCTGCGCTTGGAGGTCAGCCTGTGTACAGAGAGTACAGGAGACACTGCTGAGAATGCAGGGTGCTACAGAAGAAACAGAGAACCTTGTCCTGGCTCTGCACTTAGCCCTGCCTGCCCGTGAGTGGCCTCAGTAAAATGAGATAAGAATATCATCAGTCTTGCCAGTTTGTTGCCAAGATGTATTTTTAAACACTAGGACGAGGACATGACTCAAATGGGATATTCAACGGGATCATTTCCTCTTTCCCTTTTGAGTCTCAGGAAGCTCACGGTCATAGCACTTAGTTCTGGCTTATCCAGGACCCCGAGACTTGTTAGTTGAAGATCTGGGACCAGTATTATATACCTAATACATACTGATTTATCAAATGATACTAAAAGATTTTCAGAATTCGGTCTGTTTGCCCTAACCTTAGTTTGTGAACAAGAATAACTTAATCACGGCTTGGTGCCTGAGCACTTCCTAACATGAAGCCCACTGAGCCTTGGCTCTGTGCAGGCTGCAGGCTGCCAAAGTGTGTGCCATCTGAGAGTGTTACTATACCAGTTACTTCTCAGGATTCTTTGTCTTGTTCATTACCTTCTTGATGTTCTGTTCATGTCAAGAGAATTCATTATTATTCTCAATTTTTATCATGTGTGCAATAAATGACTTAAAATGTCAAGTGCTAATCAAGACTGTTTTATAACTGATAGCAGAACAAATAAAGAAAAAGCTTTTGGAAGAAAAATTATATAGTAATGTTTGTTCAAATGGCTGGCAGGCTGGTTCATCTCCTCCTGGCCTGGAGCTCAGTGCTGAGGGAGGATTTGTCTCGTCAGAGTCCTAATTTTATTAACTCCATGTAAAATGCAAAGATTTAGAACTGAAAATAGTTTTATTAGATCTAAATTTTCCCTGTCAATTTCAGACTATTTTTTTTTTTACTTGTTCATTATTCTGTTACTATAGTTACTCCCTGCTCACCCTCCTGACAAGCTATTGACAATGTTAACCTCTGGGGCTGAGCTCAAGGTAGTTTAAAAATTGCTGAATTTCATATAGATGTGCACATGAATGGCAGCCTGAACTTGTGTGATCTTACGGAGCTGGACTGTGCGGTGGCTGTTTTCAGTATGCATTAGCTCTTACTCTACACAATCCCCGTGCCCACAGCAGGCAGCTCCAAACTGACCTACCTCCACTAGATTGGGAAGTAGAGCCTCTTTTCCAGTCACAGGCTGCCTTTATGTGACACTTGCAATGGAAGGGTCCTTTGCAGTGATGTAGAGGAATTGTCTTTCTCTGCTCTCACTGAGAGTGCAGTAGCTGATAGCTTCAGAGAACAGTAAAGTCACTTGCAGCTGGAGCAATGGCTCAACGGTTAAAGACACTTCTGCTTCTGCAGAGAACTAGCATTCAGTTCCCAGCACCCACATCACAGGGTGCACACCACCTTTTACTGTAGATCTAGGAAATCCAACACCCTCTGTTGGCTTTTGCAGGTAATTGTATATAAAGACACACACACACACACACACACACACACACAATATTTTTTAAAGAATATTAAACCTGCCATACCAACATCTTCACTTAGAACGGCAGCTTCTAGCCTTGTGAAAGAATACAGTTCTATTCTGTTCCATCTCTATGTTTGACATACTGTTTTAACCACATCCCCTGGAAACTAGTCCAACATAATTAAGCTGTGAGTAGTGAGATGAGATCAGATCATCTCATTTTCCCCTCAAGTAAAAGCCGGCCAGTGGTAGGCTTTCCCCAGGCCTGGCAGCTCTGTGAGGTGCTCTTCACTCACACGCTTGGAAGATGGCTTGGGGAGCCCCTCAAAGACCCAGAGGCCAGAATGGAGCCAGTGCCCCTAAGGAGCTTCCCTGTGAGCTCCACCTCCAGGCTTCTCCAGCACTTCACTGGCCAGAGTGATGCCACATGCCCAGCTGCAGCTGCAAGGACAGTGTGTGTACACAGTGTCACCAGGAATGTACTGGTGAGACAGGAGGCACCTAGTGACCGCTGCTGCGTCCTCAGACCTGATAGTCACTGGGATTGGGACCTTTAATCCTGGGGCTCTTACCAAGGAATAGTTCTGGGGGATGTGACCTTTGGAATGCAAAACATTCTCACTCAGACCCCTCATGAAAAACACCACATTTTGTGTTGCCCTTCTCCCCTTCTCTGCCTGACCCTGCTCCTGTGAGCCATCCTTGCCTCTTTGGAGGTGATGGGCTCCTGGAAGGTTCACAGCAAAGCAGCAGCCAAGAAAAGTAGGTTTGAACTTTATGACTCACAGGACGTAGCAGTATAGCCAGTGTGGGTTTGTAAGATCCCATGTGGACCCTGTCATATCAACAGAGCCCTGTCATATCAGGGTCACCTCAGCTCAGGTGTGCAGAAATCTTGTGGTAAAGCTCCATTCCCACTAAAGGCAGTTCAAGGATCTGCAAGTTTCTGTGGCCATGCCACGCCTAATGTGCTAAGCCAGATCGGGTGTGGTTAGTAGTTGGATGGGAATCCCAAGGTTTGAACTTGTCAGTTGAATGCAGCTAACTACAGGTCACCTATTGTCTCATTTCAGTAAATGCCCAGTATTAACTCCTCTGCTTTGTCTCCCCCCCGTCCCTGGGGAGTCCTGGGAAAGGGCTCATCTCTCACCAGCATTTGAAAGTCCTCTTGGATCTAAAGAAAGTTCTGTTTCTATACATCTCTGGGTCTCTGCCCCAACTAGAGCAACAGTAACCTTTGGGAACACCCGAAGGCATGTTGAGTGTGATTCTAAAGCCTTGGGTCTTGGTTACAGTTGACCACTGGCCTCTCTGTGACGTTAGGGGTAGAAGCCAGGTAATGTGGCCATAGCCTTTGACTTTACAGCAAACTGTAAAGGGCAGAGGTCCAGAAAGAGCAGCACTCCTGCTGTGGCTTCTGCAGATCCTCTCTGCTAGCCCCTGCACTGTGGGCATGGCCTCCAGGGGCCAGCTTCCCCCACGTTTCCTCTGATGATCCTGTATCCATTGCCAAACCTTCCTCTTAGGCCTAGGATTTGTCCTCAACTGGCTCTAGTGACCCAGCTGGAGCTGAGAAATATGACCTTTGCAGTTCAGTGTCTTAGCAAACCACCCAGTTCCTCAAATCTCTGCCTTAAAACAAAACAAAACACCCAGTTGTAAAAGCAACACTATTGTTTGGAATCCCCCCAGGCTTTCAAAGCAGTTCCCCTCCACTTCCCCCAGGTAGTTGTTAATGTCTTGCTGAGTGGATCCTGGTGTTAGGTTTGTTTAGCTGACAGATAACCAAGTTGTTTTAGACTCTTAGGAAAATCAAAAACATGTGTTCCCTAACTATATCTATTATTCCAACTTGCTTTCTTGTTTTGGAGCAAGACTTTGTATTAGCAAAGGACTTAAGTCAATTTTCTCAGTTAGTGAGAGCTGCTGTCAGCTCTTGCCCTGTGGGAAAGCACTCACCAGCACAGCTTAGAGACCTATTCTTACTGGAAATTCTAGTAAATGTTAGAATCTAAGCCATCTTTGCTTTGCTCGTTTTTTAAAATACTTTTTAGACCTCTTTAGAATAACAGTGTGTTGAGATGTAAGCTCCAAGAGTGTTTTTCTGTTTGGTTTTTACTTGGGAAATATTTTTTTCTTTGCCCATAACATAATACATGGAGCATTTTTGCAGGGCTAGAAAGATCCTTGGGCTAGAAAAGCTCAGACAAGATATCATGCTAGGTACTCATGAACACATACATGTGATAATGTCAAAGTGTATGTGTGCATAAGATATACCAAGTCTGTAACTACTTCTAGGAAATGACTGGAGGGGCACTGTTTGTATGGGTGGGCTGAAAGGCTGCTCAGAGAGAAAAGATGATATGTTATCTGAAAGGAAGTATATTAGACAGGGTTCTCTAGAATCACAGAATGTCTAGAATCATATATGGAATGTCTTTTTCTATTGAGGGAATTTATTATGATGACTTACAGTCTGTAGTCTAACTCCCTAACAAGAGTCTCCCCCAGACCAGCCATAACATATATGCAGAAGACAAGAGACTCATGCCTGCTGCTTCACTTCTGTGAGCCCCCACAAGCCTGGCTTAGTTGAGTCCACAGGCTTGCTCTCCTGGTATACTCAGCCCCTCTGGCTCCTACAGTTCCTCACCCCCACCCCACCTTTTCAGGGTTCCCCCACCTTGTAGAGGAAGGACCAGATAGATACCTCCACCTAACATTTAGCTGTGGGTCTCTGCATCTGCTCCCATCATATGCCAGAAGCAACTTTTTTGATGATGCCTGGACTAGACACTGATGGATCTATGAGTAGAACATCATTAGCAATCATTTCATTGTTTGTTTGTTTGTTTGTTTGTTGTCTGTGAGTATATGTGTGTGTTTTGTTGTTGTTGTTGTTGTTGGGATTGGTTGTTGTTTTTTTTTCCGTTTTTTCTTTGTTTGAGTGGTTGAGTGGGTGGATGGATGGGGGTTTTAGGAGATTTGTTTTGTTTCTGTTTCTGCCAGATGTGTTTAGTTCTATCCTAGGTCTCTGGGTTACCCAGCCTTTGGTTCCTGACCCTCTAAGAAGTGGAGGCATGGGCTCTCTCTCACAGTATGGGCCTCAATTTGGACCAGTCATTGATTGGCCACTCGTACAAATTCTGTGCCACCATTACCCCAGCAGATCTTGCAGGCAGGACAGGTTATAGGTTGAATGTTTTGTGGCTGGGTTGATGTCCCAGTTCCACCACTAGAACACTTACCTGGTGTTTACAGAAGATGGCTGGTTCAAACTCTGTATCCACCATTATTAGAAGTCTTCACTAGGGCCACCCTCATAGATTCCAGGGAGTTTCCAGACCTCCCCTGAAATGCCCCCTAATTCCAATAGTTTCTTCTGGTATTCTCTCCCACTCTCTGTTCCCCTATATGGTCTTTCTTGTTCTCATACCCACCTGTCCCCAGTCCACCCATGAAATCTGTTCTAGTTCCCCTAACCGGAAGATCCATGCATTCCACCCCCACACCCCTTGAGCCATCCTTGTTACTTTACCTCTCTGGGTCTATGAATTATAGCATGGTTATCCTTTATTTTACAGCTAACATACCATGTGTATCTTTCTGGATCTGGGTTACTTCACTTAGGATGATATTTTCTGGTTTCATCCATGTGCCTGCAAACTTCATCATGTCATTGTTTTTAACAGCTGAATAATACTGCATTGTGTAAATATACCACATTTTCTTTATCCATTCTTCAGTTGAGGGAGATCTAGGTTGTTTCCAGTGTCTGGCTATAATGAAGAAAACTGCAATGAACATAGTTGAGCAGTTGTCCTTGTGGTATGACAGAGTATCCTTTGGATATGCCCAGGAGTGGTATAGCTGGCTCTTGAGGTAGATCGATTCCCAATTTCTAAGGAACCGTCATATAGATTTCCAAAGGGACTGTGCAGTTTTATACTCCCACCAGCAATAGAGGAGTGCTTTCCTTTCTCTGTATCCTTAACAGTATGAGCCATCACTGTGTTTTTTATCTTAGCCATTATGACAGGTGTAAAATGGAATCTCAAAGTCATTTTGATTTGCATTCCCCTAATGGCTAAGGACATTGGTGATTTTAAGTATTTCTTAGCCATTTGAGATTCCTCTGTTGGGAATTCTCTGTTTAGCTCTATAATACATTTTTTTTAATTGGGATATTTAGTTTCCTGAGTTCTTTATATATTTTGGATGTCAACTCTGACAGATGTGGAGTTGGTGAAGACCTTTCCCATCTTGTGGACTGCCCTTTTGTCCATTTGAAGGTGTTCTTTATCAGACATGGAGTTGTTGTAATAGCTGAATAATATTCCATATGTAAACATACCACACTTTCAATATCTATTTGTCAGCTGATGTTTGCCATTCTCTGACCATTGTGAGTAAAGCAGCAATGAACGTGAACCAAGGAAGAGTCTCTAGAGTAGGCCACAAGACCTGTGGGTATATACTGAAGAGTGGAAAAGCTCAATCCTTTGCTCCATCCATCTCTAGCTTGCTGAGGAACCTCCATGCTGATTTACATAGTGGCTGCACCAGTTTGCACTCCAACCACAAGTGGCTATGCTGCTCTTTCTCCTTTTCCATACCAGCATTACAGTCTTGTCTTTTTATTCTGACTGGGATAAGAAAAATCTCAAACGATTTTAATTTACATTTCCTTGATGGATGAGGAGATTAAACATTTTTCAAAATGTTTCTCAGACATTTATATTTCAGCCTTTGAGACTCTCTTGTTTATCTCCATGAAATTAGGTTGTTTGTTTTCTCGATATTTACTTTTTTGTTTTGGTTTGGTTTTAGGGGGTTTTGTTTTTGTTTTTCTGTTTTTGTTTTTGTGCCACATGTATAACTGGTTTAAAAAAAAAATCTCACCACACTGTGGGCAGCCTCTTCAAGTGATGGTGTCAGTTTCTGTACAGAAACTTTTTAGTTTTCTGAGGTCTAATTTATTAGTTGTTGATTTTAACGCCTGCACTATTGGGTCCTATTAAAGATATCCTTCCCTGTGCCAGTGAGTTCAAGCATATTCTCTACTTCTCTTTCAGATCTAGGTATCAGGTCTTATGTTAAAGCCCTTGATCCACTGGAGTCAAGTTTTGCCTGGGGTTGAAAGACAAGGACTAAGTTTCATTCTTTTTCATGTATTTACCCAGTCTGACCAGTGCCATTTACTGAAACTGCTGTCTTTTCGCCAATGTGTGTTGCTGGCCTTTTTATCAAAAATCCAGTGGCTATAGAGTATTGGATTCTATGTTCTGCTCCTCAATTCTGTCCCACTCATCAGTGTGTCTGTTTTCTATCAGTGCCATGCTGTTTATGGTGATAGTGCTGTGGCACGGCTTGCAATCCGGGTGGAGGCGGCAGCGGCAGCGGTGGCAGCCAGGATTGTTTTGGCTAGCTTAGATCTTCTATATGTCCTTGTCAAATTTAAGATTATTTGTTCAATTTCTGTGAAGAACTGCATTAGAATTTTGGTGGAGATAGCCTTGAATCTGTAGACTGCTTTACGGAGGGTAGTCATTCTCATAATATCCTCCAGTCCACAAACATGGGAGGTCTTGACCTCTTCCGTTGTGCTCTTCAGGTTTTTGCCTCAGTACCCAGTTTTCATTGTCCCAGTCTTTCATTTCCTTGGTTAGATTTATTCCAAGATTTGTTTTGTCTAAAGCTATTACTTATGCTACTTTTTCCTTTATTTTCCTCGTGCATATATTATTTGAATATAGGAAGGCTACTGCTTCCATGTGCTAACTTGTATCCTGCTACTTTGATGACTGTTGCTGCTGGAGTCCTTTCAGTATAAAGTCATATCATTTGCAAATGAAGATGCTCTGACTACTTTCCTAGTTGTATCCCCTTTATCTCCTTCACGTCTACTAGCTGAGACTTCAATGACTGTGTTGAACAAGAGTGGAAAGAATGGATATCCTCACTTGTTCCAGATTTTAGTAGAGTTTTTCTCCATTTCTGATGATGTTGGCTATAGGCTTCCTGTTCATAACCTTTGTGATGGTGTAATATATCCCCTGTGTCCCAGCTCTCCAGAACTTTTATCATGAGTGGATACTTGTCAGAAGCCTTGACTGGTTTTAAAGTCTATTTTGTCGGATACTACTAGAATACACCTGCTTGGTTTTTTGTTCCATTTGCTTGGAACACCTTTTCTTCATCCTTTTACTCTAAGGTCGTGTAGGTGTGGGTCATGAGGTCTGTTTCTTGCAGGCAGGAAAAAAAAAAAAAAAGGAATCCTATTTTCTTGTCCAAGCAGTTAGTCTGTGAGTGTTTATTGGAAAAGTTGAAATCATTATTTTTTAATGCGTATTAATATTTTACTTTTGTGGCTTTCAGTAAGACCTCTCTTATAATAGTTTATTTTTATTTTACATGTTTGAATGTTTTACTTGTACATATGTCCCTACACTACATGTGTGCATGGTGCCCACAGAGCGCAAAAGAGGGTGGCTAACCTGCTGGAACTGGAGTTATAGATGGTTGTGAGCAACCATGCACATGCTAAGAATTGAATCCAGGACCTCTACAACAGCAGCCAGTGCTTTCTAGAGTAGCTCATCTCTCCGGCCTCTCTGAATTTAGTGTGGCAGAATTACTTGTTCCTTGTGTGTGTTTAACCTTCTCTTTAGACATAGCCATCTATTCCAATGCCTTGTGTAGAGGTAGCTTAGTGGTCGTAAATGCCTTATGTCTGTTTTTATCATATAAAATTTCCTTTCTCTTCTATCATGGCTGACTGGTAGTTTTACTAGGCATAGTATTCTGTGCTGGCATCTGTGGTATTTCATAATTTATAAAACTTCATTCTATTCTCTTCTGGTTTTCAGTGTCTACAGTGAAAAATCTACTGTGATTCTGATACACTTGCCCTTGTATGTGAGTTGCTCTTTCTCTCTTGGTGTTTTCAATATCCTCTTTTCTATTTCTTTAGGGATTATGGGACTGTTTGGGTGGTTTGTCTGATCCTGGTTTAATTTTAATACCTGGTAACTGTCTAGAAAATTGTCCATTTCATCCAGATTCTCCAGTTTTGTTGAATACAGGCTTTTGTAGTAGGATCTGATGGGGTTTTTTTGGCTTTCTTCGGTTTCTATTGTTATGTCTCCCTTTTAATTTCTAATTTTATTTATTTGGATAATGTCTCTGTCCCCTCTGGTTAGTCTGGCTAAGGATTTTTGTTTTCCAGCCTTTTACTTTGAGGTAGTATCTGTCTTTGTCACTGAAGTGGGTTTCCTTTATGCAGCAAAATGCTGGGTCCTAATTATGTATCCATTCTGTTAGTTTATGTCTTGTTGTTGGGGAATTGAGTCCATTGATATTGAGAAATATTAAGGAAAAGTGATTGTTTGCTTCGTATTATTTTTGTTGTTAGAGGTGAAATTATGTTTGTGTAGCTATCTTCTCTTGAGTTTGTTGAAAGATTATTACTTTCTTACTTTTGTTTTGTTTTGTTTTGCTTTGTTTGAGACAGTGTTTCTCTGTATAGCACTGGCTGTCCTGGAACTCACTTTGTAGACCAGGCTGGCCTTGAACTCAGAAATCCACCTGCCTCTGCTTCCCAAGTGCTGGGATTAAAGGCGTGCATCACCACACCAGGCCCTTACTTTTTCTAGGATGCAGTTTTCCTCCTTGTATTGAAGTTTTCCATTTATTATCCTTTGAAGGGCTGGATTTGTGGAAATACATTGTGTGAATTTGGTTTTGTCATGGAATATCTTGGTTTCTCCATCTATGGTAATTGAGAGTTTTGCTGGGTATAGTAGCCTGGCCTGACATTTGTGTTCTCTTAGGGTCTGTATGACACCTGCCCAGGATCTTCTAGCTTTCATAGTTTCTGGTGAAAAGTCTGGTGTAATTCTGATAGGTCTGCCTTTATACGTTATTTGACCTTTTTCCCTTACTGCTTTTAATATTCTTTCTTTGTTTTGTGCATTTGGTGTTTTGATTATTATGTGACAGGAGTTTCTTTTCTGGTCCAGTCTATTTGGAATTCTGTATGTTGTATGGGTTTCTTGTATGTTGATGGGCATCTCTTTCCTTATGTTAGGGAAGTTTTCTACTATAAGTTTGTTGAAGATGTTTACTGACCCTTTAAGTTGGGAATCTTCACTCTCGTCTATACCTATTATCCTTAGGTTTAGTCTTCTCATTGTCCTGGATTTCCTGGATGTTTTGGGTTAGAAGGTTTTTGCATTTTGCATTTTCTTTGACTGTTGTGTCAATGTTTTCTATGGTATCTTCTGTACCTGAGATTCTTTCTTCTATCTTTTGTATTCTGTTGGTGATGCTTGCATGTATAACTCCTGATCTCTATATTTTCTATCGCCAGGGTTGTCTCCCTTTGTGATTTCTTTGTTTCTGTTTCCATTTTGAGATCCTGGATAGTTTTGTTCAATTCCTTCACCTGTTTGGTTGTGTTTTCCTGTAATTGTTTAAGGGATTTTTTTGTTTGTTTGTTTCCTCTTCAAGGGCTTCTCTGTGTTCTCCTGTATTTTTTTAAGGGAGTTACTTATATCCTTCTTAAAGTCCTCTATCATCATCATGAGATGTGATTTTAAATCTGAATCTTGCTTTTCTGGTGTGATGGGGTATCCATGACTTGCTCTAATGGGTTAACTGGGTTCTGATGATGCCAAGTAGCCTTGGTTTCTGTTGCTTATATTCTTATGCTTGCCCCTTGCCATCTGGTTATCTCTATTGCTAGCTGCCCTTGCTGTCTCTGACTGGAGCCTGTTCCTCCTGTGATCTTGTTGGTGTCAGAACTTCTAAGCCCAAGTAGAGACCTTCTATAAATCCAAAAGATTTTCATAGCCAGTCTTGAGGAGTCCAGGGAGTACTCAGAACTTCCCCCTCAGGCACAGGGTGCTAGTGGAGTTGTCAATGCAAGGCTAGAATCCCTACCTTAGGAGGAGAGGCAAAGAGGTGGTAGGAAACACACAGGGCATGTGTTCTTCGAGCAGATAATGGAGTGAACAGAGTTTCAGGTACACATGCAGTGAATTTCCTGGAGAAGGGTGGTCCTCACATCTTGAGATTAGGCAGAGTTGGTGGTGTGAATATTGTCTAGGTAGAGAAGAGCTCGTGTTGGCAGCAGGGGAGGGTGGAGTCTGAATGGCATGGGCTCAGTTAGTGAAGGGAGTCTAGATTCCCTGCCTGGAGATGGGAATATGAGGGTGCTGTGCCGGGCTGGATGGTGCAGGGCTGGATGGGGTTAGCAATGTGAGTTAGGCCTTCCTACCTGAAAAGGGAGATGTTCTAAAGCTTCAGAAGGCTGGCACGGGTCATGTGTCATGAGAGCATGTAGAATACTGCTGTGGGTCTAGTTCCTCTCCCTAGAGAGAGTCAGTCTACAGGTTATAAGGATGAGTAGAATTATGGCATGGTTCTAGTGTGTGTCTAGAGAAGGGGTCATGTGTGGACACAGGGATATGTGAAGTAGTCATGGAGAGGGGCAGGATGGGTGGTGGGAGTCTGGACTCTTGGAGGTGGGGAGGCAAAGGGCTTTTGGTGAGGGATAGATAGGGATAGTGGTATGTGTTGTGTCTCTACCTGAAAAGGGGATTTCAGAAGGTGGGCACACATGGACCACATGTCTCTCAGTCAGGTCTCAAAAGAAGAATGTAATGTTTAAGGAATTATACGTTGGATATTTTCCTAGGCCATGGGAATTATAGAGCTTAAAAAGTTTATGGATTATGAAATATTTAGAGTGAGTCTCACAAGTGGCACACCTGTCAGCATTCTGTGTAGAATGTGTTTTAACTGTGCCTTCCTACCCTGCAATACTTCCTGTACAACCCATTGCAGTATGTCAGCAGATGACTGAGTGTCACTGGTGGTCAGTACTGGTTTGGCTTATCTTTTGAACCATAGCCTTGGAAAGGCTATGGTCCTGAGGTTCCTAAAGAACAGAGGCATTCTCCTTTAAAGACACTGGGTTAAAGCAAGCTGACTCCATAGCTGTTGATATCCAAGGTCTCAGTGCCATGAGCTTGTCCTCTTGCTATTCATATTCCATTAAATTGGCAGCATGATTTCATGTTACAAGTCCCCAGAGACGAGCCTATATGTTCATGTTAGATATGTAGAAGGACCCTGTCTGTGAAAGGAAACAGGCTAGGCTTCACTAAAGAAAGCTCAAGGAAGCACACCTCCTCCTAGAAATGGTCAGTGAGAGGTCCCCATTGTGCCATAGGGGTTGAACACCACCTTGAATATTCAGCATATTCAGGAAGTACATGATGCCTCCTCCCCGCTGCTGCCTGCAGTCTGCCGAGTATTCTTGGTGAGAGTTCTCTAAAGTTGTGGGGTAGCAGCATATAAGTTATACACAGAGCATTTGTTATAAAATGTCATTTTCTGCTTTCAGTAAACATTCAAGATGTGGTATTACAAGAGAATTTGGAAAAAGAAGATCAAATTCTGGTGTCCTTGGCAGGATTAAAACAGGTATGCGCACTGCTCTAACACTACTGTGTGTGTCACAAGCCAGCACCCACTGCCAGCTCTGGGAAAGGTGATTCCACAGTATGTAGGACGCATGACGTGAGGAGAGGGTGGTGGGTACTGGGATGCTGTGCTTAGCTCCTGTGTAGAAGTGGTGTGATGCAGTCTGGTTGATCTGATCATCAGGACAGCAGAGGCAAGGCAATGTGCGTGGAGGATCGATTCCCATCCTAGCTCGCTGTAGGCTGTCTTGCTGGAGATGGCAAGAGACTTCATCACACTGGCCCACAGCTTAAACCTAGGAACTGTTCTTTCTAGAACATCCGTGACTGAAGGTCACTGGAGGTGAATGACAAGTCTGCTCCTAACAGGCCATGTTATCTAGCATTTAGCTACAAACTTATTTCTCTTCTCCTTATCTTCGTCTCCTTTGAAAACAGATCAAAGACATTCTGAAAGGTTCCCTGCGCTTCAACCAGAGCCAGCTGGAGGCTGGCGAGAATGAGCAGATTACCATCGCTGATGACCACTACTGCTCCAGTGGCCAGGACCAGGGCAGCCAAGTTCCTAGGGCCGCCAAGCAGGTACAGGAGTTTTTATGAGTCCTGAGAATGGGCTTTCATGCAATTAGCTTAAGTTCCTCAAAGTTCTGAATAAGGACAGTCCTATCCTAGTTCTTCTGGCTGTCATATAGGAAGTTCAGCTGTGAGTTAACACACCTGAGCCCTAGGTACTGTGTACTGTTATACAGGCGGAGTACTCCAGAGCTGGAGGTGATAGCATTCACAGTGGTGACAGTGAGCCTTGGGTCTGAGAGGCGAAGAGTGCATACTGCATGAGCCTGTGTGTGCAACATGGGTCTGAGCCTCCAGCACCCTCTGAGGTGAAAACTCAGCTGTCTGGTAGAGAGAGCTTCCAGCTTGTGTCTCCAGTCCACTGACACTGGAAGGACTGTAGTCTTCCTAATGCTGCCTAGGGTGGTTTCTCTTGGTTAGTTCCCTTTTTGCCTAAATTGCTCTCTAATCTTCATGGGAAAGAACTCTCTTTACATTACTGTCTACCTGATAAGACAGGGTCAACAAATGTCCTCCGTGAAAGGCAGAGTCATCCTAGAACCTGCCACCACAAATCTCAGTCACATTTGAGATTTTCTTTCTGCTTTGGTTGGGTTGGTTTGGTTTTTGTTTAGCAACTCTTTAAAACTGTAATGCTGTCTCCAGTTGAGAGCCTGGGTTGCCAATCTCTCCTCAGGCTTCAGCATCCGGGAGTCATTCTACAGGGTGTTCTGACTAGAGGGTTCTTAGGGCTTCTGTGTTTGCTTAGTCCTAGCTGTTTATCAGGACCAGAACAAGAACGGCGTGAAGGGTGGCTAGGCAGGAGACCCTGTATCCTGTGCCAGTACAGCTGTAGCTCCTCCACCTTCTTACTGTGCATCATTGGCCAACAAAAAATAGTTGTTCATGGCTAACTTATATTTAACTTTTAAATTTTATTTTTATTTATTGTGTAACATATAGATGAAGAGTAAAGGAAAATTTTCAGGAGTTCTCTCCTGTTGTACTGTTTCAAGAGATCATACTCAGGCTTGCTGGCAGGCACCTTTGCCCACTGACCCATCACACCTGTACTTTAAGTTGTAATGGCTTGTTTGGTTTTTTGAGTCAGGACCTCCCTATACTGCCTAGGCTAGCCACAAACATGGATACTCCTGCCTCAGCCTCCCAAGTACTGGGATCACAGGTGTATTTGTACTGTCAGGACTGGTGTTCCAGTAACATTTCTTTTTTTGTTGTTTTGTTTCTTTGTTTTTCGAGACAGGGTTTCTCTGTGTAGCCCTCCCTATCCTGGAACTCACTTTGTAGACCAGGCTGGCCTCGAACTCAGAAATCACCTGCCTCTGCCTCCCAAGTGCTGTGATTAAAGGCGTGCACCACCACCTCCCAGCTCCAGTAACATTTCTTAAAAAGTCAACTTATAAAGTCCATCCTTAAAATGAACCTTAGCAAAACTTCAGTGCTGGAAGACTTTGTTTCTAGCTTGAAGGGCTCTCCTCCAGATGCAGAACTCTAGCCGGCTTGTAAAGCTGTGTGAGTGCATCTTCTCCCACATAAATTCAACAGGAGCATGTTAATTCCATAAGCTTCTGCAGCCCTTCCCTGCACAGCTGCATGTAAACACTGTTGCACATACACTCACCTACGACGTTTAGTTGGAACTTTTAAAATTGAGATTTTAGTTGACTATAAAAATAGCATATAAAAACTTGTTTGAGGAACACTAACCATCTGCTGCACTTACATTGTTCCAGGGATAGGTCTGGCTGCTTCCCATAGTTGTAAGAACATATAGAGCAAGGTGTGTTGGCCTCGTGGTAAGTACAGAGCCAATAAGTACTGCAAAGATGCTACTGAATGCTTCTTATGGGAAGGAATTAGGAGTACATAGGAGGAGTGGCTTCCAAAGCAGCCTCCTCTCCCACCTGCTTATGTGAGTGTATGCCCTCAGAGCTCCTTCCAAGACCCCACAAGCAGGTGTCCTGCCAGAGTGCACATGGTCCCAAACAGGGTTTGCTTTGGGGTTTTTTTGTTGGTTTTTGGTTTTTTTTTTGTTTTGTTTTTTGTTTGTTTGGTTGGTTTTTTTGTTTTTGTTTTTGTTTTTAGTTGAATTCTGAATTTCAGGCTTTCTGGATTAGCTCAAACCAAGGTCCTTGGGAAAGACCTTCCAAGTAGCATCTCAAAGGGGCTGAGTTTTAGATTCCTGTAAGGAATGGGAGTGGTGCAGGCACAGCTTGCCTAAGGTGATCCTTCTAGTCTTGCCTGGTAACTAAGGTCTCCATGCTGCATCTGGGGTATCTCAATTCTTGTCTTGGATATAAACGCAAGTGTTTATCACTTTGGATCAACTAAGAAAGTCCTTAGTCCTTAGGTGATGTCCTCTAGAAGTCTTCCTGGGACCTCTTCTGCTCTTTCTCTCTGCAGAGGAATGCCACTAGCATCTGTAGGCACTTAAGTCTTGCTTGACTGTGTGACTTACTTGCCAGGCCTCTCCTGACATTATGCCCTGGCCGGCACCACCCTCATCAATGGTTCGCAAGTGTGACTTTTTTTTATTTGCAGTGCATTCTGTGACTTTAACTTTGCTCTCTAAACCTGCGGTCCTTACCATGTTTCATGAGTTTAATTATTTGAATCACTAAAAATTAGCCATACCACTAGGTAGCAGGCTTTTTCCTCGACTGTCACCCACCCCTGTAAAACAGTACATATTTGGGAGCCTGTCTGTCCTTACTTCCTGTGAGTAAAGGGTAAAAATCTATTCTAGAACAGGGCAAGAATCAAAGGCAG
Organism: Mus musculus; assembly: GCF_000001635.26. Taxonomy (NCBI): domain Eukaryota; kingdom Metazoa; phylum Chordata; class Mammalia; order Rodentia; family Muridae; genus Mus; species Mus musculus. The sequence goes on along the minus strand of NC_000083.6, from coordinate 50,738,715 downwards.
CTGCAAACTCTTTATAGAGAAGGCCAAGGCCACAGGTTTGTCTGCCGCAGCAGCTGTGCTGTCCTCCTATCCCTGTCTCTCCTCAGATGCCCTTTGTAGCTACCTTCTTAGGGTGTTTACTGCCTAGAGCACTCTGAAAGTCCCCTTTCCATGTTTAATTTTATTGTTGACATAGAGGTCAGTTTCCAGACTGCTGCATGGATCATGAAGAAGACAATGCTGGAATCTGTGTAGGCAGTTTTCCTTTTCCCGATTCCAGTGCCCGACTCAGGTCTATTTCTTGAGCGCTTTGGGCTGAAGTTCTCAAGGGCAGGTGCTGTTGCCTCAGTGGGCCCGTGGGAAGAGACCACTACAAGCCCAGCCTGGAGAGAACTCTTAGCCACAGAACTGTTCCTGCCCACCTCTGTGCTTCGTCATCATTCAGCAGCAGGCTCTGCAAAGGCCTTCCCACATGAGGACTCCAGTGCAGTCGGGCAATGATAGGATCCTGCATGCAGCATAACTGAGATGATTTCTGTCAAGGCTTTAGAGTTACATGGAGGACATCTAGCCCTGGGACTATACCATCTGGCCATTTGTCAGCCAGTAGGAACACTGGGGATGGCACCCTAAGAGGCATCTCTGAACACTGGCAGCAAGAGGGTTTTATTGTGACTAGTTTTGTATATCCTCAAGGAGAGGCTTGCCTTAGCGAGCAGATCTGGACACATGCATCCATTCTGGAGATCACACCACTTCATACCTTGCATGTTTAAAACTGGAGGACGACTGCCGGGCATGGTGGTGCACAGCTGTAGTCTGAGGGCTGAAAGGTTGAAGCCTTTAGAAAGATCATGAGTTAGAGACCAGTTCTGGCAAGACCCGGTCTCACAGTTTAAAAAACAAAACTACAGGAACTCCTTCATAGCAAAGAAATTAGCATGAAGATGAGACTGTAGTGAGCATTGTTTATGGCACCTAATGGCAGCCAGAAGGTGTCACTCAGAGAAGTCACACCTGAGCCCAGGCTGACCCCCAACAGCTTTAACTGCTCACTGTGAGCATGCACAAGCAGGCACACAGCTCTAGCCAGGAGCATCTCAAGTGGGGACAGTGATGGGACAGGGCTGGATTTCTTCCCTCAACTCAAGAGTCTCTTTCAAGCACCCCTAAGTGAGTTACTTTTTCAATAAAACGTTGTTATGCCAGAATGCTTGTTTCCTTCTATCTCTGTAGTAAATATGTTCCCAGCACCAGCAGCTTCAGAACTTAAGTTGGGAACCCCAGGGACTACTGTGAGCTTAAGGAAGCTGTTTCTGCTTCCAGTTCACCATCTTAAATTGTGAATGTCAGAGGTAGAATTGTGCCTGTGTCAGCCCCAGTGTCACCAAAGATAGGAACTTTGGAGAGGGTCCAGAGGCTAGATAGATTTCCTGTGAAAGTACTGCTAAGTCTCTTCCAGACCCATGGGGCACTTCCAGCCAAGGGACTTCCTCTGCCTGTTAGAGCAGTGGGGGAGCACAGCAGGGCAGGGGCGGCAGGTGTGGACCCTGGCAGCTTTCAGCACCGTGCTGAGGGAAGGTGTCCACACCAGCTGGTACTGGATGGCCTTGGCAAGATCATAGTGTTTGCTAACTAACTTTACTTCATTTTTTTTCAGACAGGGTCTCTCTCTATATATAGGCCAGGCTACTTTCCAAGTGCTAGGATTAAAAGTGTGAGCCACCATACCAGCTAACCTAAAACCTTTATGTCTGTCCATAGATAAGTAGTATTTGTCAGCTAGAATGTAAAAATGTACTTAGAATTTTGTAAAGGGGAAAATAATTGTGGACTAAGTTAGTGTTATATGGTTTTCCATATAACACATGGACTATGCTTTTCTTGACTTTCTTACTTATTTTTCTTGACTGTTTATTTTTACTATTTATTCCTGGTACCCATCAGTTACCACCATTGCTCCAGGAGACCCACACATGTGCCTCCAAGAATAGCTAGCTGTGAGATAGCACAATCACTCCACAAAAGCCTCTTTTGTGAGTCTGTACGTGTACATAACACTGTGACCACAGAGCAGGAGCTATAGTCCTCACCCTGTCTCACAGATATGAGATTTAAGTTTTCAGGGTGGTTCTTATGAGGCTGCTACGAGGAGTGGCACCTATGGTCTGGTGGCTGACTGCTGGGCCTGGCCTCCTACAGCGTGGGTGCTGCCTTCCCTTGGAGCTTCTCAAACAGGAACTTGGTTTTCGTCTCCTAGGAAGTAAGTGTTTGGTTTCAGAGGGGCTCACAAAGCCGTGCCAGCCCAGCACCACCACCTCATGGCTGGGCTCCAGGCCTCGGAGCAGCAGCAGGACAAACCAGGCATCTTTCCAAACTGGGTGCAGGAAGAGATGGCCATCTGGCCTCCATGCCACTCCACCCAGGCCTCTGTTGAGTGCTGTCAGTCACCCCTGCAGTCACAGGCCTTCTCCTCTGCTTTTACTTCACAGGCCTCTTCAGAGATGCCAGGGTGCACCGGTGGAACGACCCCAGATGACTTCATTCTGGTTTCCAAAGAAGATGAGGGGCACCGTGCCAGGGGGGCCTTCTCAGGCCAGGCCCAGCCTCTTCTCACCCTCAGAAGCACATCTGGGAAAAGCCGAGCCCCAGCCTGCTCCCCACTGCTGTTCTCAGACCCACTGATGGGCCCAGCCTCAGCCTCAGCCTCCTCCAGCAACCCCAGCTCCAGCCCCGATGATGACAGCAGCAAGGAGTCTGGCTTCACCATTGTGAGCCCCTTGGACATCTGAGCACAGGGCCCCACTGGCGGACACCCTGCTGAACCAGTGTCTTTTTCCCAGCATGCATTTGGCATTGGTTCAACCCACTGGAACTCTTTACAAAAAGAGGCAACTATGCTTCTTTCAATGCACTATGTTTACCAAAATGCAGATAGAGGTTTCCAGACCCTTACCTGACCCTGTGACCCTTGTTCCAATTAGGGCCAGGTCAGGTCCCCAGCTCCATACCCACTGTCAGACACAGCAGACCACATCAGAGCCACATGTCTTCCGTCCCCTCCTCCCCAGCAGCTCTGCCAGTTTACACTCAGAAGGAAAAGTTGGTTTCACAACTTCCCCTTATCAAAGCTTCAGCCACAGGGAACTTGTTGATACTGAGTGAATCTGGCAGGCAGTCTCACTCCTGCCTTGGAAGCCCAACATGCCACACAGAGGGAGCAGAGCGGGTGGCTCCCAGGGCTGGAGTCAGAGTGAATTGTAGGAGCAGGGTTTCAGATTAGGAATCAGATTCTTGTTTGACACAAATACAGTTCTGGACCCTGGGCTTCCTAAGCTTCAGCCACCGCTGTTCCTCCTTGAACAACTGGATTTCTCCTTCCAGAGTCCCCACAGCCGGGAGTGCAGTGGCTCCACGCCAGTCTGCTCTGAGATGGTTTTAAGAGTCACAGGGCTAACATCCTTGAATTGGAGAAATGTGTCCAGAGCTCTCCGGTCAGGTCTCTGAGCATGTTTAGAGCTACAGTGGCCTGTTAAATGAGGAGCACAGAGGAAAACCACATTCGCACAACCCGGAGTCAGACCTCCTGGGAATTAGACCTGGAGTTCCTTCTGTGGGAGCAGGTTTCCTGTAGAGCGTTCCAGGTACCACAAGATACAGGGCTCCTATTCAACCCCCAACACCCTATTCTTGGAGCTCAGCTGTAAACTCTGCATCCAGACACTCCAAGGATGGGCCTGCCTGCCTCGGGGCCCCTGCCTGGGCTGGGTATACATGAGACATCTCCCCGTCTATTGGCCGAGTACAGAGCTGTATTGGGCACAAAGCTAGGGACAGTGGAAATGGTGGATAGATGTAGCATCTGTTAGATGTCACCTCTGCCTTCTGTCCTCCTCAGAGAGCAGCTGGGCCTCTGGGCAGTGCCCCACCCACTAATAGCATTGTAATTCTCTACAGACAGGAATGCTAATGTCAGGATGCTCTGCAGGCTTCTTAGCTGTACTGCATAGCAGGGCTGGTGGCTCACTCACATGGTGGCGGGGCTCAGTCATGGCCTCATGAATTCTACCCCCTGCCTCTGACCAGTCTTCTCAGCATTCTGAGGAGCCTGCTTGCATACATGTCCCATGAAGCTGCTCTGTAAGAATCAGGGCCACCATCCATCCCTGCTAGAAGGCTTCCAGCAAGCATTCCACTTAAAGCCTTGACATAACCGTGTCAGTACCTTAGATCTAGTGTGGGAAGTATTGACTGATCCATCCAGGTCTGGGACAGTGCCGGCCATGTCTGTCACTGCTGAGCCCTGTCCCCAGCATCTCCTTTGCGTTGAGAATAAGGTCAATAGATAACTATCACTGGCTACCCACCAGGCCAAGAAGATGATAGGCTGACCCATTACTGTTTGAATGGACATTTCATAACCCCTCGACCTACCTGCCCTGCCCATGCCCGTGATGTGCCCCGCTCCTGTGCTTGTGTGGGTGCCACATGAGAACCCCAGGTTCACACTGAGATGTTTCTATGGTCCCTAGGCAGGCCACTCTCTCCTTGGAAGAACCAAGGATGGAAAGCTCTTCTCTAAGTGACTCTATTCTTCGTTGGTGACCATTGCTTCCCTTGGTTACCTACACTGCTGGTTTGGGATGCATTCCGTCCCTGTTATTTTATCAGGTACTTCTGTCTAATTGTACATTTTAAAGTCCTGGATATATAGAACCTTTTTCTTTAACCACATGGTAATCATCAGTTTTAATCTCTCACATTTTGATTATAGCAGCTAATACAGTTTTATACAAGCCAAGCCTAGATTAAGCCCTACTGTCGTCTGCTTTTTTATACACATTTCTGTGTTTCATGCAGTCCTCTCTGATCAGATTGGAAGTGTGAAGTAAAACATACCTGTGTGCCACAGAGGGTCGGTTCAGTGCCTCGGTTCAGTTCTCGAGAACTTCCTGGCTTAGCTTGGCAAGATGACCTTCTGCTCTGCACTAACTGCAACTTGAAGTGACCACACTGCTGCTGAGTGTAACTCTGGAGGGCAGCTGCCTCCCCGGAGCCCAGTTCTCGTAGGGGTGAATCTCCTCCGCACGGGTTGGCTGTGCTGGACAACCTTGCCAGCCATGTCTTTAGTGTCAGAAAGGCTGGACAAATGCCAAAACTCTAGTATAACCTGCTGTTCAGTACAGGTTGCTTTTGCTTGCTAAAAGCTCTCCCAGTGGCCACTAAAGACAAAGCGGGGAGCACCTGTGGCCCTGCACCGGCCAGTGCCATCTCCCTTCCCCACCCTGGAACTGCTAGGAAATGAGAGCTGGGGAAGAGGCCATGTGCATGGAGAGCTGTGGCGGCAGGCTCTTCACAGATCACATGGCCTCCTCCATGCTAGGCCCAAAAGCTGCTTCTCTCTTGTTGAAAAGAGGTGTCGTTCCTATAACCAGGCTGGTGTGGAAGTTTTCCTTCGGTGCATGAGGCTCGGCTCATCTAGTTGATATCCCAGCAGTGCCAACAATGTCCTCACGAGCCTTGGTGCCGGAGCTCATACTGATGTAGGAAATGCCTCCTTGGCAGAGCGAGCCCACTTGATGTGTACTAATAAAGGACTACTGAGAACTGGGATCACATCCACTTCTTCCAGTCACATAGCTCTGGGGTCCGGAGAGCATGGAAGCGCCTGGCCAGCAGGGCTGGTGTTGGCCATGCCTCGCCCTCACTAGCATTTCCTTCCTTTACAGCATGGGCAACCTTCATAGTCTCCTGAGACTGCTTCCTAACCGCTAAGACACCAGTGCTTCTCACTTCTCACCCCTTGCTGTCCCAGGGAAGGTTATGGAATGATGCTCCATTTCAGGAGTAGTCATGGCTCTGGAGGAGCTGCTGAAGGAAGAAGCCTCCCTCCCCCACCCCCACCCCCACCCCCACCGCCCCCACCGCCACCCACAACAGTTCATGAGCAGTCACTTACCGTGTACCCAGCCCAGCCAGCCAGTGGACACAGCATGTCCCAGCAGCCACAAGCCGGCTGACCAATGCTACAGGAATTTCTTCCTACTTAGCTCTACCTAAGAGGATCTGGGGTCTGAACCTCTCACTTCTACCTCAGGAACATCCTAGGCCAGTGCTAGCCGTTCCCTGGGTTTCCTGTCAGATTGGGCTCCTGTCACAGGCTCCTCCCGTGTTGAGCCTCCTCTCCATCCTTCCTGCTTCTGGGCTAAAGGTTGAGCCTGGCTTGAAGGGTGAGTCCTTCAGGCAAGGCAGGGCTGCCCTAGTTCAAAACACAAGAGCAATTACACAGGGCTCATCCATACCCAGGACAGCCCCTCTACATGGGAGGTTTTAACCGAGGCCTATCCAGTTGCCAGCTGGCCTCTGTGGCTGACGCCATGTTGGAGTGGCTTCTGTCCCTCAGAACACTTTGACTCTGAAGTTTGCATCTGCCAGCCAACATCCTCTGAGGTATCTGTGCCGCTGGGCACTTCTGAACTTGGAGCACATCTGCTGTAGGAAGGACTTGGCATCAGAATGCAACCACACATGGAGGGCTCCTTCCATAGCTGCCCATGTGTGTCTATGGAGAGACATGTCTGCGTCAGGATGAGGCGCCCGTGACAAAGGGAGCCCAGATGAAGGCTTCCATCCTGCCTAGGAGGGGCAGGAGTCTGGTGTCAGGCACCTGCCCCCATGTGGTGAGCGGTGGGGACACCTCCTTCCTGCTCAGGAAATGCTCTGCACTGGTTTTGTGGTAGCCTCATAGGTTCTATTCTCCCCCAAAGGTACTTGCTGTGGAGAGTGGCAGTCCTTCACTAAGCAGTGGAGCACACTCAGACCACAATGGTCATGGGAACCCAGACGCAGGATTCTGCCTGTGGTTAAGGAAACTGAGGGGAATGGAGCTGTAGTGGGGGCCATCTTCCTGTGAAAGAACTACAATGAAGACCACCATGCAAAGTTACGGCCATTCACCTCAACCCTCCCACAGCATCCTTGACCTCAACATGGCATAGCCACCTCCTTGTCCCTTCCCTTGGTCCACACCCACTCAGCTGCCCAAGCCAAGCCCTGCTGTCCTTCAATTTATTCATTGTAAATAAGGGCTAATTGTCCTTATCCCAGTCTGCTAGGTGTGGCCAGTGAGTGTCCTTCAAGTCTCCAGTTCACCCCTCCAATAAAAACAGGAGTAACCTCTTCTTCATCCCATAGAGTGAGCTCTTGCTCCAGCCTACCTCACATCAAAGCTACACCCGTCCAGCTTCCTCTCCTTGATCCCTGCTCCCCAGCCTCCACCTTAGAAGTGCCAACCTGACCAGCCAGGCAGCCCTTAGGTGAGATCCCTTTTGGCCCCAACCCGCATCGCATCCTGAGATCTCACAGTGTGGTTTCATTTTGACCATGCTACAGTTCGCCCTGGGTGAGCCAAGTCTTGACTGAATGTGTATTGCTGGCATAGACATTGCCAGGTTATGAATTCCAAGGCCTCAGGTGGCAAAGACCTGGGTGAAGCACTGAGGAACGGCAAAGCTTTCCTCCTGAGTCCAAGCATCAGTGGTTATGTTTTGCAGCGTGTGCAAAGATGGTTATAGCCTGAACCTGCCTCCAGAGCCCTCCTTCAGAGACTAGATAACTCCTCCCCTCTGTGCTGTGCCCAGTAAACAGTTTCTGGGTGGGGCAGTAGCCTACTTCCAACTTTACTCTGTGGGTGTCTGTGTGTCCTCTGTTCCCTTGCTTCTGTTAGAGTTCCAGGACCCAGGTCACACAAAACAGGGCAGGCCTTGTAGAGCAAAGGTATACAACCAAGTTCTTTTACATCACAAGCAGACTGACAGGTGGAGGTGGCTTTAAGCTCTGGGGGTGGATAATTGTGCAGTGGTGGTATCTTCCTCCCATGTCCAAATTAGTGAGACTTATCTCCAAGCTGTCCTGAGGCTGCAGGTCTTCCTCGGCCTTCCCTGCTGCTACTGTGTGTATTCATAGCAGAGTTGGTCACCACGTCCTCCTTGAAACCAGGGCCCATATCTTAGCTGCTACTATTTATTGAGGATCTGGCATTTGTCAAACCCTGCCCAGAGCTGAAGACTCACCATGAAAAGATGGATCTCTAGCTCTTTAGAACTTACAGTCTAGCTAGAGAGATGTAGGGCTTAGCAGATGAGCAAACGGGGCATAGGCAGCAATGATGGGGTAGAAAGGCCACTGTCATTTTCCTCCAGCAGGAACATGAAGGCCAGAGGCCTGGAATGGAACCCAATGTCGGGAAATGTTAGCGTCTTTCAAGCTTGCCTGCCTCAGTCACCCTGGGGATGCCCCTCTCCCAGTTAAGAGGGACACTGTGGACAGTAGCTCTGGAGCCCATTTCTCCATCTCAGGCAGATGCTTGGCTCCCTGCAACAGTACTGTATGTGGTTACATCCAGTTGTCACCCACATAGCTAACAGGGCAGGTACTTTATGTCTGTCTTGGACACTGCTCAGCCCTGAGGCCCACCACTGACCAAGGAAGCCTGGGGTAGCATAAGCTCTGAACTCAAGGCTCTGCAGAGCCACGGCAGCTTCTGCAGCTTCAATCCACAACAGCCTGCACCAGAGCACAGACCCTCTGGCTGGCCACCTAAAGAAGGAAAATGCACTAGAGAGAGGGCTCAGTGGTTAAGAACACTGGCTGCTCTTCCCAGGTTCAATTCCCAGCAACCACGTGGCAGCTCACAACTGTCTGTAACTGACCAGGGGACCTGACACCCCTACATAGGCATACATATAGGCAAAATACCAATGCACATGAAGTATAAATAAAACTTTTTATAAAAATGCAACTGTGTGAGGCCTGCAGGGTGGGGACGAGGCTGCTGCTGGCTTCTCAGAATCCTGTTTCTAAGAGATTCAAAGAAAGCCTGCGGCAGGCACTGCAGAGAGGGTAACCACAGGGTCACCTAGAGGTGACCAAGCAACAACCAGCACTGTGCCTCTCTGAGCTGCTCCGGGGTTTCACCATACAGTATAATTTTAGAGCCACCTCATCTTGGGGTTTGGTAAGCCAGGAAACAGTCCACCCTCCACCCATCGTGAAAGTAAGACGTCATCTTCCTCATTCTACGGTGGCTCCATTTAGATTCCTTTTATATATTCACTATCAGAGAAAGCTTCTACAATAGTAGGTTTCCAAGTGGCTTTGCTGTCCCTTGCTCCCTACCCTCCTTTAACCTGGCCTCTCATTTACTTCTCTATCTTAGGTAAGGTTTCATTGTTGTGAAGAGACACCATGGCCAAGGCAGCTCTTACAAAGGAATACATTTAATTGGGGCTGGCTTAGAGGTTCAGAGGTTCAGTCCATTATCATCATGGCAGGAAACAGGGAGGCTTGCAGACAGCCATGGTGCTGCGGAAGGAGTTGAGACTTCTATATCTTGATCCGAATGCAGCAGAAGGAGGCTGTATCAATGAGTGTATAACCCTGAGCATGTATAACCTCAAAGCCCACTACAGTGACATGCTCCTTCCAACAAGGCCACACCTACTCCATAGTGCCACTCCCCATGGGCCAAGCATTCACACTCATGAGTCTGGGCAGGAGGGTGGGGTGTAAGGGGGGTACCTAGTCAAACCACCACACCTATTATTTTAGTTTCCATTTTATCCCTTTATGATACTGTAGTCTGTTTCCCCTTCCCCATCTAGGTCCATTCAGTATCAGGAATGGGTTATATATATATTTTTTTAAATTATTGGCAAAAAGGGTCCCATAACATTATCCAAAACATTATAGACTATTCCCAATGGTTTTGGTTACTGTCAGATCCAAGAGAAACTCCATTTCCTCAAATTTCAAAAGACAGAAGGGATGTGTGTCTCTACTCACCCCGTCCTTTACCCCAAACTCCCTCACGCTCAGTCTTCTCTCCTCAGCCACTCATTCTTCTTAGAACCTTCCTAGTTCAGATATAATCATTCATTCATTCTTCCCCCTCTCCTCTCTCTCTCTCTCTCTCTCTCTCTCTCTCTCTCTCTCTCTCTCTCTCTCTCTCTCTCTCTCGTTTTTCTCCTGGTTTTTTTTTCCATGCCATGTCCAGGCTACTTCTTTCTCTCTAGGCTCTTCCAGATGCATTTGGCTGTTCTTGCTCTCATGTCTAAAATAAAGCCTTAAATATACCATTGCATGGTAATGTCACCAGTTTATGCATCTGGTGCCAAAAACCCAGGAGGCACAAATGGCCCCCTTTCCAAGGGATCTAACTTCTCCTAATTGAGCCAAGCTGCTGAGTTGACTCTCCTAAGGTATGGATCATGTGTCTCTGCTGGTTTCTGCTACCCACCATATTTGACTACAAATTCTAGAGTCACCTACCTCTTCAGCCACTTCTTCTCTCAACCCTCTATGCTTCTCCAGGGCATTTCCGGCTCCTGGAGCCTTCTACACTCTCCTGGGCATGTAGAAAGGCTCTGTCTCTGTGCCAGCACTCAGGTATGTGTCACCTTGGAACTGCCTGCCCTGTCTCTGTTAGCTCTTGGAACCCATTGCTGCTGCAGAAGCCATGCTAGTATATCAGGCAGCTTCTCTTGCTCTGCTGTGTACCTACTGCATGGAAAGGGACACTCTCCTTCCTAATCTGGGACATTTCTCTCTGACAAGTCTCTTGATCTTCTTTGGAACACTCTGGCTGAAGTTCGTGTCAGCAGAACACTTACCCTTCCTCCCACCCTTGCTCTCCCTTTATGTTCTCTGCTCTCTCCTAGAACTTGCTCTCCCCCCCCCCCCCCCCCCGCTCTCAGCTCCTGCCTGCAGATTCCTCACCTTCACCTTGGAGCAGCCTGCTCTGTCTCTGTCTCTCTCTTTCCTTGTTAGCCTGTTATCTAGGACACTTCTCTACATCCTCTTGGGCCTCTAAGATATGGACCCCTCCCTCTGACAGAGCTCCTGTTCCTGACCCTTTCCCCTAAGCCTCCCAGATGTCTGCTTTCCTGCTTGCACCATCACTGAGCTGGCTCCTTCCCTTTCAACCTCCTTTGTCCCTGCTCTCGTCTCTGCCTTCTTCGCTCTCGGTTTGCTCTGTCCCTCACTCTGACCACTGTTCAGTCCTCAGAGATCCAAGTGTCTTTTGGGCATGGATAATATTGTACAGTGTAATGCTGCTCTCCATTCTATAAAAACCTGGCTCTGGAGTGAAGACCCTTTCTCTCTAGACCAGAGCAAGCTTATTTAAATGTTTTTTCTAAAATCTCTGTCCTGGATCAGGCAGGCTACCTGACCCTACAGGAAGAAGGGAAGTGAGCCAGGATAGGCCAAAAAAGGACACTTGAGCTTTAAAGCAGCTAAAAGGTGAACTCTCCCCAGTAGGGATTACAGCTGCTTAGCTCTTACTCCTTTTTGGTTTTATTCAACTCTAAATACTCTCTCTCTTGTATCTCTAAAACCTTTTCTAAACTAAAAGTTTTATGTCAAGATGTGTATCTCAGGATTTGTAAACTCATGGTAAATTCATTGGTTGCAGTTTTAAAACTTCTATAAAATCTTTAACAAAAAGTTGGTTTAAAACTTCTAATAAAAAATTAATAGTGTGTGGGGGCAGTGTGATCTTAATTTGCTACTGCATATTGTATATGTACCTTGGATTTAACTATTTTTTTTTAGAAAAAATGGATTAAAGAAAGAAAGAAAGAAAGAAAGAAAGAAAGAAAGAAAGAAAGAAAGAAAGAAAGAAAAGAAAGAAATGGATATATGCCTGATTGGCTTACCTTGGAGTACATAGCGACCACGTGGCTTGCAGCCATTTTTTACTAAAGCTAAAGAGTACATGTCATGTGACTTCACCACTATCATGAATAAAATGACCATGTGGTATAAATCAACGAAGGCAGCACCTATAATACTGAACCCCAGCTTACCGTATCTTCTAAGGAGACAACAGCAAGTCTCCAAGATATTTTGGATTCAGATAGATTTTTGTATGATGATTTTTGTCCCGAGAATAGAAGTTTTAGATAATGAACTATAAGACTCTGGTGAGCCTTAGCTTACCAGGGTCTCCCTGGGTAAACCACACAGAGCCAGGAATCGATGGAAAAAGCAAGAGGAATTTATTGTTCCAACACGTTGGGGTCATCCTACACTCAAAGGAGAGATGGCGACCCACCTTCCCCCACAGCCTGTTTGGTCAGTCTTTATACAGTTTTTCAGAGCAGCAGCCATCAGGCACAATGTGATTGGTAGAACAGTGTGACTTTTAAATTGATTGGTCTCTAGGGAATGAAGTGGCAATGTGTGCCCTGCAGAATGTGTTTACCTGGTCTAGGCCTCCCCCACCTGCAGGTGAGTCAGTTCTGCAGAATGTTAGCCTTCCCCTACTGGAGGAGAGGGGTCTGGTGGAATTTTCCAAAAGGTCCTGAACTGACCTTTTCAGAACAACATATACTTGCTGAATAAAATATGTTTGATTAAGATTCATCATCTCCTGAGGTTATAATGGTCTACTCAGGTTATATAAACTGGCATAGAGATATATGCTTAACTACTTTGCTATCTGTGTTCAACACAGAGCATCTAAAACTTTTTAGATAGATATGGTAAATTTTATAGATTAGGTTTTATAGATAAGAAGATAGTGTTTAAAACACCTAAGGACTATTCATGCTAACAGAAGCTGGCATGAAGGTGTGTGTCTAGCCCCTTTATCTCTGCTAACTTTGCTAAGCTTTACTTATTTGGATAGGCTTACTCATTTAACAAACTGTGATATTCTGTAGAGCTATACTAGGAAAGGATTGAGAAAGAAGGTTCCCAGTCCCTCTGTGGATGACATTTGTGGCTTAAAGTTATATTTTTATGGTAGAGGATCTTCAATTAAATCTTCCATTCAAAAATTTGAGGCTCAAACTTAACAGGGATAAAACTATAATAAAATCCTAATCTTATAAAAACTACTAACTTGTAAAATGTTAAAAGTGATACAGAAAAGCAAGTTATTGGTCTTATAAGTGATCAGATTCTTTCACATGCTCAGAATCATGCTTGTAGTTATCCTAAGTACAAATGTAATTCATTCACAGGGGCAAGCTATAGTCTTCTGTATATGCTACCATATATATACTATCAATGTTACACCAGAAGCATGTAACTAAAAACAAAGTTTGTTAAGAATCATATATACAGAACAGATTAGATGGTGACCTTCAAACCCCTCAGAGTTATATGCTAAGTGTGGCCTTTGGTAGCAGCAGCTAAAGCTATCTCCAAAGAAGACTCCACCTGGATAATGCTAACCACTGGAAAAAGAGCTGTCCCATGCCTTGTCTGCCACCAGGGCCTTGCCCAAAACTATGGACACTTTTGAGTTGACTTATCTACTCTACCTTGTCAAAGTAGGTCAGTTTTCCTAAGTCCCTCCACCATAGAAAAATCTCTCGGATCTTCTGGATCTGGCAACTGAAGAGTTAATGGTGCCCATTATGACAGCCAAAGACTTAAATGTTGCCCCATGTGAGCCAAAGACTGAAGATCTTTACCCCCAAACAAGGCCATAGAGGAGCCCAGGATGGCTGTCCCGGTAATGTATAAATTGTCATTTTAATTGACACAGAGGCAATTTTAATTACACTTGCTGCTCAAATGTATCCTTCTCAGATCCCCAATAGTGTTGATGGCTAAGTGTAGCTGTATCAGTTTAGCAGCAGCAAGTTAACCAGTTCCTCCCCAAGTCTTCAGGTGCCTGGTCAGTCCATTTCATATGTAAAAGTAAGACTTTGCTACTAGACCTCCTACTGAGAAAGGCAGACTCAATGGCTTCCCACAGAGATAAACTCACAAAGCTGGTTTCATTGTAAAAACAAACTCAAGCTACTGTGGTGCTATTAGTAACAAAAAAGGCTACTTTGTACTATTCCTTTATTAAAAGAACTTGCTTTTCAGTCACTGCTCTCAGTAATCAACTAGCTTTGAAGTTTCCAGATTGGGGACTGGGTATTGGTTAATATTGGTTGTAGGCGCCACTGTAGAAAGCGGCTCACCAAGATGCTAAGCCTTCATTTTCCCAAGGAGTAGAGGGGTTCAGCCTTCTTCAAAAGGACTGACACACACACCACCACCCCCAGCTCACTCCAGTTACTTTATTCAATCATTACACAAGATGAATTGGGGCTGGGAACAGCTCCAACTACCAAAGTTATCTTGCCCTTGCTGCAGACAACACATGCAATGCTCAGTCCCTTTTGACCATGGCTAGCCATAACCAAATGTGAGAACTCCAGGTTTGCCAGGAGTGTCTTAGGACCAAGGTCTGTGCAGCTGTAAGCTCTCACATGGCACCAAGTGCAACTCACCAGGGAGACAACATTTTTTCAAGGTTCAAACAGTCTTAAAACAAGTTCTCAGCTTTCAGTGGTTGACCCAAATATAGCAAAGGCTTTGCTGATATATTTCACTCAAATCCAGACACAAAGGCTTTTCTATACATGTCACTGCACACTTACATCCTGTGGTAAATAATAAATAAGAGTTTAAAGTTTATGTAAGTAAGGTAATAATTTAAAGTGTGTAAATGCATGTTGTAAAGAACTAAAAAAGTTGTGAGGTTCTAAGAAAATGATTTGAGGAATGGAAGTGCACATTGTAAAGCTCTGAGGAGGTGATTTGCATTTAAAAATGAGGCTTAAAGATGATTCATGATGTTAAGACTTCAACAGTTCAGAAATTGAACATATTAATTAACAGGGTTCTGATAAGCTATTAATATAATCTTTAGTAAAGCACTGGCTAATATTAATATAGTCAGTCTTCAAAGTTTAAATTTCCTTTGGTTGTTTTCTAAATCTGTTAAGCCTGAGATTTGCCGGGGCAGGGGGGAGGAGACCATTTTGGGCCAAATTTGAAGTAAGCTTTAGTAAATATTAAATATTGACCAAGAGATGGACTTTGGTCAGGACCATTCCCCAGAATTTCCCAACTGAGAATGGCCTCCATCTCATGTCTTGTGTTGCAGGGGCTTATAAAGACAAACCTATAGGCCACTATATTTTGCCATGAGGCTTTGTTATTTCCTAAGAACTACAATTTCCAGCATTCCAAGAAGTTACTTGATTCCTGGGAAGATGGGGCTTACAGTTTAATTTTGAGCATTACAAATCTAGACTTAAAATTGGTTCTCTTGTACTGAACACATCTCTGTCCAGTCTATATTCATCCAGTCCTTTGGACAGAAGAAAGAAGTTCATGCTTTTAACCCAGAGCCTCAAGCTTTTGGTATGCTCAAAGGCCTTATTCTACTCTAGCTATTTAGAGACATTGTCAACTGCTGTTCCCCCAATGAGGATTTTAGTGCAAATTATAAACAGTGGTCATGCTAATATAACTAACGCTTTCATCTCTTTTTGTAAACTTTTAAAAAATTCATACAAGCTTGAGTCATGACTTCTATCTACCTCTCACAGGGCAAGCAGACTCCAGATAAAAATGCCTGCCAGTCAACAGCTTAAGCTTTCCCACCTACTGCATATCCCTGGTCTTGGAAGTCCTTCTACCACCACCCCAACTACCAGGACCACAGATCTAGAAAAATCGAATGTACACCCAAGATAGTTTCCCCTAAGCTCCTTAATTGTACCTTCTGTCCCTAGTCTGTATCTGTCCCAACAGATTCTTATTCCACGTACAGATACCATCTGGGAATCAACAGCAGCCTGCAAAATGCTCTAACGTGGCCTACAACATGCTAGCCCCAGGTTGTCCTGCAGAGCCAGTGAACCCTGCACTTGTTGAGAGACAAGATGTAAACCAGGACATCTGGGTGGAAGAAGGGATTGAAAATATACATGAGTTGCTAAAACTTCTACCTCCTCGAGGGCCATCTCTTTTGCAGAACTCTTTTTTGGTCTGTCTTGGTCCTATGCCTCTTACATATCCTTGGCCCACTGATCTCTATATTCTTTGTAATAATGACCATCCCCTGTCCTCACAGGTTACTTCAGGAAAGAAATAACAAAATTATCCAATGGTCATATTGAATATTGAAACAGTGCTTATGAAAAAAATTTCCTCAGGTCTCCTGCCATCCCCTCCTGGCTTGAGCTCCTGCCAAAGCAGCATCCTAAACTTCTTCAGAGTGTCCAGCACTTCACCAGCTCAAGATGGTCCTGCAGAACCTGGACAGCAAACCAGATGTCTTCTGCCATTACCTGACTCCCTTCCCTACTTCCAGTCTTTGACCATCATTCCATCCTTCCTGGGTCCTGACCAAAATTTTCTAACTTCAGCCCAGAAGAAGTTACAGAAGAGATTATATCACCCTTCACCATCACCAAAAGGCTGAATTGCCAGAGACGTTGAAGCTCTCAGCCCTATAAGAAATGTCTTTATTATACTCCTCCACTCAAGACTCAAGGATCTATACAGAAAACAAGCCAGAAAGATTGTAAGAGCCAAAAATGATGGAAGACTCCAAGAAAACTGTTTTCCCGTTGAAGAATATTTAATCACACAATGAGCCCCAAGATAGTGTATTTTTACTGGAAAACCATATTTCTAGTGGTAGTGTGTCTCAGCCCTAGCACAAACTTTTAATCCAAGAGCTTTCTGCTTGAATAATGGGGTTACAGTATTGAATATTGAAAACAGGCACAACTACACAGAGAAATCATGCCAGCTGTGGCAAACTGAGAAGCCACCAAGTTTGGAAAGCCACCTGAGAAGTCATCAAGGAGAAAGTTAAGGGTGGGGATACCATAATAGAAGGCATTAGAACCCTGTATAGTGAGTGCTGCCTTAGATGGACTGAAACTAGATGCAGAAAATGAAACAATAAATAATTTAGTTGAGATTGACATAATACCAGTTATAATTGCTATCAGTCTGGTAATTCATATTTTATCCTTAATACCCATAGTGGTTTTCTTGTGTGTATGTAAATATGAAAAGTGGATTGATAAGATAAACGTCTTAAAGACTTATACATGAAAAAAAGAAAAACCTACTAAAGAGGGGTGATCCAAGATTGTTAGAAAACCAACATTAATTTATCCAGCTACTATACAAGAACTATCATTAGATGATAGGCACCTCAAAGGTTATGAATAAGTTAAATGGAATCCTATGGAGATTTTAGATTTGAGGAGATTCAAGGAAGAAATTATTTCATATGGTATGCATTTACCCTATGTGAAGCAAATATTAATTTCATGGGAAACTCAGAACAAAATTATGCCCTAAGACTGGAAAGATTTGACAATGGCAATATTGAAAGCCAGTCCTTAGCTACAATGGCAAACATGGTAAAAAGAGAAGCTAGGGCCATAGAACAGCAACTTAGGGCTAAAGATGTTAATATTTCTCAAGGTCAGTTGCTAGTCAAAGGTCAATATGCTGCACTACAAAGGCAGCTTGAATTTGATGATCACACCTTGGTGCGAGATTATTTTCCAGCTTTAAATGCTTAGGATAAGGTTGAAGAATCAGGAAAGGGGTCAGAGTCATTTACTAAAATTATACAAGGCCCAAAAGAAGCCTTTACTGATTTTTTTTTTTTTTTTTTGCAAAATTGCTTCTGAAAAAAAAAAATCCAAAAAGGAGATTCTGTTAATTATCTAAGATATAAGATAGATCTACAGAAAATTCAACCACAGAAAGCACAAATCAGGAAAGATCAATTACAAACTCTTAAAGATTTTCAAAAAAATTGCCAGAAGATGTTAACTAGCTATGGCCTACAATTGTTTTAACTTCTCAAAAGCTAAGTAACTTACTTCAAACCTTACAAGGTGATAAGAACTTAAATAGTCAAAAAAATTATCAGTTGAGGCCGAGCAAGAACTGGCTCTGGTAGAAAAGAGATTACAGGATGCTCATGTGGGTTGTTTGGATCCAAGGCTTGACTGTACTTTAGTTATTTTGCCTTCTACTCATTCTCCCATAGGAATTCTTAATTCAGAGAGAAGAAAACATCTTAGAGTGGGTATTTTTAGCTCAAAGAGTAAAAGATTAAAGACCTATGTAGAAATGGTTTCTGTATTGATCCTGGATGGAAAATGAGACTTTGTCAATTAGCAGGAATAAATCCAGCAGAAATTGTGATACCTTTTTCTAATGCTGAAACTGTCTCATTATGGGCTGAAACTGAACCTTGGCAAAGAACTTGAAGTATTTTTTTGAGAGATTAACAACAAATATCACAAAAGCAAGAGACTTCAGAATATGGAAAAAAACTAATTAGATTCTCCCTATTATAATAAAAGGGACACCAATTTCTGGAGCCCCTACATTCTATACTGATACAAATAAATAAGGAAAGGAGGGTTAAAAATAAGTCAGGGAAGATAAGTGATATGGTTCAGAGCCCTTATGATTCATATTTTAAAAAATCAGAGCTGTATGTCATTCTTATGATATTATTAGATTTTCCTGAATATCTTAATGTGGTTGCTGACTTTAAATATGCAGAAAGGGTGGTTTTACATATTGAAACTGCTGAACTCATTCCTGATGGTTCAGATTTAACTTTGCTATTTATTCAGCTACAGTAACTAATCAGAAATAGAAACCATCCACTGTATAGAACACATATCAGTCCCCATATGGGTCTCCTAGGCCCTCTAGCACAATGTAATGATGAAGTTGATCAGCTATTAATAGGGAATTCTTAGAAGCTTCAGAATTTCAGAAGAAACGGTGTGTTAACAAAGGGTTGAAGAAAGATTTTTTTTCCTACCACTTGGCAACAGGCCAAGGAAATTGTTAAGGAAATGCTCTCCTTGTTCTTTGTATAACCAAACTTCATTACCTGTAAGAAGTGACCCAAAATAAGTTTCATCTAGCTCCCTGTACGTGTTTTGAGGTTTGAGTCTGAAGCAGGTTACTAGGAACAGTTTGTGTACCTCGGATGTACTTAACAGATTATGGTCCTCAATTTTTTCTGAGATCTGCTGTGTATATCATTTTAAATGTTTTAAGTTTTCCACCCATTGCTAACAGTAACCTTTGAGGTCTCCAAGAAGATGATGGGGTCCTGTAACAACTAATCCACCTGGATTGTGGTAACACTAACCACTGGGAAACACAGCCCTGTGCCCCTTCTGCCACCAGGCTCTGCACAAACAGTGGACACCTTTGAGTTGACTGCAGTGTTCTACCTACCCAGGATTGCCACTAAGCTGACAAATACCACCCAAAGATCAGATCCTAACTACAAACTGCTCAAGACATTCAAATTGCTGAGTTCACAGGAGACTGACACCAACATTTTACAGAACTTTGAACTAAAAAATACTTAATCTTAAAACTGCCAAATACAACCAAGCTGGACATGATGAAAATCTTGTTAGAAATAACATCATCATTGTAAAATAGTTTTACTGTGCTAGAGTAAAAATCTTTCCATTTTACTTAGAGAAAGGGAGGAAATGTTGCAGGATATTTTATCACACTGTGAACCCCAAGGTTGTTAACTGGAAAAAATTTGTTTCCAGTTGTGATGTGGCTCAGTATTAGCACTTTACTCCAAGAGCTTTCTGCTTGAATGTTGTAAACAGAATTTAATGAAATAATCAATAGGTCAAGAGACAGAGAAAGTAGCCAGTTGAACCTAGAGTTATTAAGAGAAAAACATACTGAGTAAGGGGGAGTCAGGAGGAATACGGGGAAGCACAGGAAATAGAGGGGAGGGGCATTCAGGTTGAGGGGTTTTGAGATGGCAAGGAGAACTTCCTTTGGGGATGTTGTCTGTGGAGGAAGGTCAGTTGGGTGCTTTCTCCATCTCTCTGATCTAGCAGGCATCTGGCTCCCAAGTCTTCATTGGTAAAATTGAACAATTGAGATTTTGTTAAAAAAAAAAAAATTCCAGACACATCAGAACTGGTACACATGTGAATTCACAGAGACTGTGACAACAGAGAAGACCTATACAATTTCAAGCCTGGCAAATTCTCAGGACAGAGAAGTGTAGGTGGGCACAAAGTCCTACCCCTAACCAAGAAGCTCTTGCAATGGTACCTTCTGAGAGAGGGGCATCAGTTTTCTCCAACAGAGTGACTCTGGGTTTATTCAACCACACTCCAGGGCAGGCATCACGTTCAGAAGTAGCAAGCCTGAAAAGAATTTTCAATTAACAAGCTCAGTGTGGTAGTACAGGCTAGCCTGAGCTACATAGCAATTTTCAGGTCAACCAGGGCTACTGTCTGTCTTTTATTTATTTATTTTTATTATTTGGGGGACCCAACCCACTTTGAGTTTCCGGTATTCAAGTATTTCCCATCAGTGTCAGAGGCAGCTTCAACCAGAAGAAAAATTGAGCCTTCCATAAGATCACCTGGGGAACTGGATATGTGCATTCTTTCGGGATGGGCCCTCTTAGGAACACAGCTGTGGCCATGAAAAGAGTAGTGTTAATCAACTGCCTGCATTACACACTGAACTCTAGAATAGTCAGGAAATAACTTTGTCCACCTTGGAGATAATCCCTTCTGATTCTGGAACCTTCTACCCTATCATGTCTACTTCACCTTGCTTATTCTATTCTGTTCTAAGTGTTGATGGCGTCCTTCAAACTCACTCCATGGTCTGCTCACAACTCAATGCTTAAGAGTTTAAAAAATATGAAAGTGTATGCCACGAGGCATGGGTGGGCAGAAGATACCCAGAGTCCTGCTAGCCCATGGTGAAACTAAAGGCTACAGGGTAGAGAGGAATATCTTGGTGTGACTAACCTGCCCTTCTACCTAAGGCCATGGAGAAGTCCTGGCCAGTGCTGCCACTGAGGACATGTCTGGGTTAGTGGCCATGCAGCAGCAGGAGTTTGTGTCAATGTCAGTGGCTCATATAACCACCAAAGGCCACGTGGACTTATGTTCCTGGCCTATGGTGCAGCGTAGGATCATGATCTGGCCCTGTCCCTCACTGGGCAGGACAGTAGAGATGGCGTTGGTGGCATAGGCACAGGTAAGCCAGCCCCAACGGCATAGGAGTGAGAGAACTGACCCCTGACCCTTGTTGGCTACAGCTAGCTAGGGCAGTGCTGGAAAACTCACTCTGGTGTGTGACTACAAAAGAGCTGGCAGGCTAACTAAGCTACCAACCAGGCCCAGATCCAGGGCTTTGATTTGGCTCACCCCAGTAACTACGCCATCTAGGATTGTAGGAGATAGTCCTACAGAATCAATGCTGCAGGGTCTCTAAGACACAGGGGAACAACAGTATATTCAAGTCAAGTTCCAGTGGTGTGGGTTCAGTATTGATAGTATAACAGTATGGTGGTTTGAATAGGAATGGCACCCATTATGTGTTTGAATTCTTAGCCATAGGAAGTAGCACTATTATGAGGTGTCATCTTGTTAGAATACTTTGGCATTGTTGGAGGAAGTGTGTTATTGTGGAAGTGGGCTCTGAGGTCCTATGTTCAAGCTCTGTCCAATGTGGAACCCAGTCTCTTCATTTTTATCTATGGATCAAGATGTAGAACTCTCAGCTTTTTCTCCAGAACCATGTTTGCCTGCACGCTGCCGTGCTTCCCACCATGATAATAATGGGCTAAACCTCTGAAACTGTAAGCCAGCCCCAATTAAATGTTTTCCTTTATAAGAGTTGCCTTGGTCATGGTGTCTGTTCCCAGCACCAAACCCTAAGACAAGCAGTGTCTGCAACATAAGCATTCAGCAAGGAGGGTACTATCCAGGATAGAGAAACAACTCAGGAAATACTGCAGAATAAAATTTGTAAACAGACAAAGGAACTGAGTAGGCATTTCTCAAATAAAAGATAAACAACCAACATGAAGGTAACGTCAAATATCATTAGTCATCAACAAAATGTAAGTTAGAACTGCACAGTGATATCAACTAAACACAGAATGTTATCAATAATGTCAACAATAACAGATGCTAGTGAGGATGCAGAGAAGGGAGAAGTCTCAGCTGGAAAACTGGTGCAGTTATCACAGTAAGCAGTATGGATGGCATAAAAAATGTAGAACTACTGATCCCTTCCACTATTGAATGATATACATACATGTATGTATATATGTATATGTATATATATGTGTGTGTGTGTGTATATATATATATATACATACACACATACATATACATACACACACACACATATATATATGTATATAGGTATATATATATATATGTATGTATATATATATATATAAATCAATATACCACAATAGCAAAGATAGAACATCAAATAAGTTGTCCTCTTTCTGGTTTGCTCCTGTGCCTGGAACAAAACCTTTGCTCTGCATCCCCACTCACTCAACCCACACTCCAGCTGAAGCTCAATCCCCCAGGTGATCTGACACATCCAGGATTACAGGTGAGACCCCAAATCCCACCACAATACCTGGCATAACCGGGACACAGTTACCAGCCAGAGACCCACCCTCCTTCCAGTTTGTACTTGTGCCCAGAGTAGAGCCCCTGCTCTTGAAATAGAAACATTAATGAAAACACAAAGGGTGACAACACTGGAGATGGAAAACCTAGCAAAGAGAGTGGAAGTCACAGTTGCAAGCATCATCAACAAAATACAATAGAAGAATCTCAGGTGTAGAAGATACCATAAAAAAAAAACACTGACACAACAGTCAAAGAAAATACAAAAAGCAAAAAGCTCCTAACTCAAAACATTCAAGAAATCCAGGACACAATGAAAAGACCAACCCTAAGAATTATAAGTATAGAAGAGAGTGGAGATTCCCAACTCAAAGGGCCAGCAAACATCTTCAACAAAATATAGAAGAAAATTTCTCTAACTTAAAGAAAGAAATACACATAAACATACAAGAAGCCTACAAAACACCAAAAAGATGGGGCTATAAGACTCTGGCAAACCTTAACTCACCAGAGATCCCACCCCCACCCCCAAGTAAACAATGTGGAGCCAGGAATCGATGCAAAAGCAAGAGGAATTTTATTGTTCTAGCACACTGGGGTTGCCCTGCACACTAAGGAGAGAGAGGGGGAGAGAGAGAGAGAGAGAGAGAGAGAGAGAGAGAGAGAGAGAGAGAGAAAGAACATCCCCGCACAGCCCATTCAGTGAGTTTTATACAGTTTTCAGAGCAGCAGCCATTAGGCACAATGTGATTGGCAGAACAGTGTGACTTTTAAACTGATTGGTCTTTAGGGAATGAGGTGGCAAGGACTTCCCTTGTCTGTAGGTAGCCAACGGTCTCATAATGTGCCTACTTGCTCTGCGCCTCCCCCTCCCACAGGTGGCCGATGGTTGGTCTCCCCCCACACTTTTCCCTTCCAGAGAGGAAGGTGCCCATGTGCTTTATGACCTTTCCCTTCTAGGAGGGAAGGGGTCTGTCTGGTGGAATTTTCCAAAGTCCCTGAACTGACCTCTTCAGGACCAGAAAAGAAATCTCTCCCATCACATAATGATTAAAATACCAAACAAAGAAAGTGGTAAGAAAAAAAGGTCAAATAACAGATAAAGGCAGAAATATCAGAATTACACCAGATTTCTCCACAGAGACTCTAAAAGCCAGAAGATCTTGGGCAGATGTCATACAGACCCTAAGAAAAGAAAAATGCCAGCTCAGGCTCCTATATCCAGTAAAACTCTCAATTACCACAGATGGAGATTCTAAGGTATTCCAAGACAAAACCAAATTTAAACAATATCTTTCCACTAATCCAGCCATACAGGGGATAATAGAAGGAAAACTCCAACACAAAGAGGGAAACTACACCCAAGAAAAACCAAGAAATTAATCTTCTCACAACAAACCCAGAAGAAGAGAAACACACAAACATAATTCCACCTCTAACAACAAAAATAACAGGAACCAACAATCACTGGTTCCTAATATCTCTCAAATTCAATAGACTCAATTACCCAATAAAAAAAGACATAGGCTAACAGATTGGATATGTCAACGGGACTCAGCATTTTGCTGCATACAGGAAACACACCTCAGTGACAAAGACAGATACTACCTCAAAGTAAAAGACTAGAAAAAAATTTTTCCAAGCAAATGGTCCCAAGAAACAAGCTGGAGTAGCCATTCTAATGTCCAATAAAATAGACTTTCAACCAAAAGTTATCAAAATACATGGGGAAGGACACTATACACTCATCAAAGGAAAAATCTACTAAGATAAACTCTTAGTTCTGGACATCTATGCTCCAAATGCAAGGGCACTCACATTCATAAAAGAAACTTTTCTAAAGCTCAAAGCACACATTGCAGCTCACATAATAATAGTGGGAGACTTCAACACCCCAATCTTAGCAATGGACAGATCCTGGAAACACAAAGTAAACAGAGGCACAGTAAAGCTAACAGACGTTATGAAGCAATTGTAACAGACATTTCATCCTAAAACATAATATACCTTTGCCTCAGCCCCTCATGGTACCTTCTCAAAAAAAGGACAGAAAACAAACCTCAATAGATACAAGAACATTGAATTAATTCTATCAGACCACCACGGACCAAGGCTGGGCTTCAATAACAAAAACAACAGAAAGCCTAAATACACATGGAAGTTGAACAATGCTCTACTCAATAATAACTTGTAATTCTTTCAGACAGGAACAATTATGGGTCAGAGTTGTGACTGTGGGATTTCCCCCCCCCCTTCATTTGATGCCTGTCAGGCATTTCATCTATGTCCCTCCCTTTGAGTCCCAAGAGTTGGAGGTTCAAACTCAAGTATTCATACTTAGATAGCAGGTACTTTGTCATTTCTGAGGGTCACAAAGGAAGAGACTGGCCTATGAGTTTGGAGTTTTTTTCATACTCTAAAGCTTGTGTGTGTGTGTTATTCTAATAGCCCTAGTCTTTCAACACAACATTATTAAATTATCAGGTTATGAAATCCACTGAGGCCAGGAACTGCACCATTTCAGCTTTCCGTAGATTCTTAGAGAATCAGCTTGGATCCTCATCCCTCCAATAGCCACACTCCTATCCAGTATGTTTTCAGTGCTGTTCCCGCTGGGATAAAGGAGGACTGGTCCCTGAATCAGGGCTGGTATAGTGACTAGCTTTGACCAGCAAGAAGCTTCAGACAGATGGGCATGCCTTCAACAATCTCAGTCCTGCAAAGTCCTGTATGTGGCTGCTTGCTGCATGAGCCTAGGCTACCATGGTATATAGAAGCCCAGCCTATGATGAGAGACAGCACCAGGAAAATCCAGTCAGCTCCATTCCATATCCAGGAGCATCAAGTTAGGACCAGCATGACTAATCTACTGCCCTGCCCTTGACATGTGACCTAGAGTGCTAGCCCAGACTTGTTAGCTGAATGGGTTCTTGTCATTCAAGCCACTGGGTTTCTTCCTTGTCTGAGCTCAGCCTTTCCTCCTTGCAGGGAACTGGGGTGAGATGCCCAGCTTTCCCCAGAAGCATCTCTTCACAAATCCTCTTTTTCTTTAACATGATGCTATGAGAGACTGACTACTTGAGAGGAACAAGAAGGGAAGGTTGGTTGTGGTGAGCAGTTGAGGGGGCTTGGGCTATGGTCTCTTGACTCCATATCTCTGGGCCTGGAGTAAGGCAGACATGAAGGAGAGGAAAGGCCTTACAGCATGGGGCAAGGAAAAGATACAGTGCCTACTTCCTCCAAACAGGCCCTGCTTCCAATTTCTTACTCCCTTCCTAAATGTCTTCCTAACATTCATCAGCCAGAGAACTCAGTAATCTCTGCAGATGCCCTCGAAGACCCCGGGAGCCTTCCCAACCCCCAGGCACTTCTCAGTCAAGACAAGTTGACAAGATTAACCATCAGACTCTTTTTTTCATTGATTTTTTAAGACATCTAAGTGTCACTTAACATGGGCTTTATGACTTTGAAATTCAGTTACTGTGACATAAAGCCTCCAACTTAATGTGTCTTTGCCTCAGTGTGTGGGCACTATTTAAACTTCTCATTCAGGGTAAATTAAGTGACATTTTACTTAAGAATTTCCTCCTTCCAGCCATTTTTTTTCTTTTTGCATTTTATTTTTTAATTGTTTTTTTTATTTACATTCCAAATATTGCCCCCTTCCCAGTCCCCCCTCCAAGAGTTCTTCACCCCATCTCCCATCCCCTTTGTCTCTGAGAGGGTGTTCTCTACCCTATCTCCCACCTACCCACCCCTACCTCACTCTGCCCCCCCCATCACCCTTCCTTGGGGCATCAAGTTTCTACAGGATTATGTGCATCCTCCCCCACTGAGGACAGACAAGGCAGTCCTCTGCTACATATGTGCCAGAGGCCATGGATCAGACCATGTATGCTCTTTGGTTAGTGGCTCAGTCTCTGGGAGCTCCCAAGGACCTGGGTTAGTTAACACTGTTGGTCTTCCCATGGGGTTGTTATCCCCTTCAGCTCCTTCAATCCTTCCCCTATCTACTCTTCTATTGGGGTCCCTGACCTCAGTCCAATGCTTGGCTGTAAATATCTGCAACTGTCTTAGTCAGCTACTGGAAGAGCCTCTCAGAGGACAGCCAGCCATGCTAGGCTTCTGTCTGCAAGCACAATATGGTATCAGTAATAATATCAGAGTTTGGTGCCTGCCCATGGGATAGATCTCAAGTTGGGCCAGTAACTGAATGGCTTTTCTATTGCGAGTAGCTTTTGCTTACCTGCCTAAGCTTGGGGAGCAGGCTGCACCACTAGCCCTCACCTAGCTTCCTTTGAATCCACAGATGAAACACACAAACACAGGTTGCTCATTTTTCAACTTGCCTTCTTGACACAACTGCTAGATTCTTCTTAGCTCCCACCTGGAAAAGTGTGGTGCCCTTATCAATAACTCTGCAACTCCCACCAGCCCTAACTTTAGTTGCTCAGTTATATCCCTGGCCCCCTGCCTGAAGGAGCAGCCTGTATGGCCACTCTGTTTAGAGATCTCACATGGCTGGTCAACTTTTCTCCGTAAGAAGCCTGGTGAACTTTCCTCTCTTCCCTTGTGTCTGTCTGCTTGCCTCTGGGGACCCACAAGTCCCGTCTACTAACCTTCACCTAGCAATTGGCCCATGGCTTCTTTACTGACAGACAAAAAACCAATTGGGGAATAAAATCTCAGCATCAGAACTACACTTACACTTTTCTTTTAATCACTTCCAGCCATCTTAATGTGTGGGCTTACTGCCTAGAGTAGCCATTGGATGCAGGGAAACCAGCTCATCTCCTGTCAAGGTGTCCTCTTCAAAATGGCTGCTCCTAGTATCTCTGGCAGGGTCAGCAGGGCCCCATGCAGCCAGCCTGGCTCCCTTTCAGGATCAAGAACCCATGGTCCTGTAACCTCAGGCAATCAAAGGCAAACACACAAACTCAGTTTGGGAAACTCCTTGAGAAATGTAGACCAAGCTTGGACTTGAAAATCTCTCAAAGGTGAAGTTCAGACACTCTTCAGTAAACAAGCTGCCTGTGAAGGAAAATCAGATGTGGGCTCTTCAGTCTATTTATTTGAATGTGTTATTGTTATAAGAAATTATGGTCTACTGATCACCATGAAAAAACAAAAAAACAAAAAACAAAAACAGTTATCTACAGGCAAACAAAGCAATAAGAAAGGCATAGCATTTAATTTCCCCACAACATTTCCTTTAATCCAATCTGACAACACACACACACACACACACACACACACACACACACACACACACACACACACACAGTATCAGCTAGAATTTACTAGCTCTGGTTAATTCCTAATTCTCAGATGGCAGCTGCCAGAAAAGCTAATTAATTCAGAATGACTGCCGGCCTTCATTTTATTTAGGTTTTAAATAATGAATGAGGGCAGCACATGTAAGTCAGCTGTGCAGCGCAGATGCAGATCCTGAGACTTCCCACCAGCTGGGACTGCACCTTTATCCTATGGTGTCCTGCAGGACATCCTTGCTGGCTTCAGCACGGCAGCGGTCTCTGGACCGGCTCTAGCTGTGGCTGGGAGGGGCCACCTGCATCTCCATGGGTCCTGCCTTGCTCACTTATAGTCAGTCTGATGTTACTTAGCCTTTTCCCTTAATTATTATTCGTGTTGATTTTACATATTTCTCTGGGCACAGACAATGCCACAAACCAATGATGGATGTAGGAGGAAAAGACAAGACCTTCACACACACACACACACACACACACACACACACACACACCATCAAAGGATTGCTCTTCCTTCCCATTCTCCAGAGATGAAAAGGAGACCCCAGTAATGGTGACCTATACAGTTTAGGTACTGTTTTGTGTGTCCTCATCCCAATTTCTAAATCCACTTCCATGGTATCCCTGCTGAGAAAGGAAGCGATTCTTAGTACATTCACCTCTCCCTTAGGCCTGCCTAATAGGAATATTCCCCATAATTTAGTTTCTGTAATTTTACAAAATTAGTAGGAATTTCATAAAATTGACTTAAAGATTTCATAAATCGTTTATTTGTTCTAGGTTGTTTGTTTTTTTATGACTGGTGAGGCTGGGCTGGCCTGGAACTCACTACATAGACTAGTCTAGTCTTGAACTTACAGTGATTCTTGTGCCTCAGCCATTCCACTTTGAGGATTATAGGCACAAGGCATCAGGCACAGATAATTAACTGTGTATCAGCAACTGTACAGCACCCTCCCCAGCCCTCACTGACTTTGAACTGCCTCCAAAAGTACAGTTTTTCTTACAGAAATGCCCCTGCCCTGTCTCTTGAAACAGCATCACCAGGTGAGTTCCTGGCTTTAAGCTATTATGTACCTTGCCTTTGAGGATACAGGAAGTTATGGCAGACTTGTAGCTGACAGTAGCTGCTTGTGGATCAGTCATTGGTTTTCTGTATAAGAGCTCATGCCTCATGAAGTTGAAACCCACTAAGACATCATCTTGCCTGCTGGTTCTGCTTGTGCAGTTAATGGACATGCTCTACACAGTGTCCTCACTGAGAAGGAAGAGGGCAGTGTGCTGCATGGAAAGCATCCCAGACACTGCCTAGAAGCACCTCTTTTCCAAAAACATGAGCCAAGCTTCATGCCTTCTCACTTCAAATGGAAGGCTAGTACCAAGAGGAAGAAGGTCAAGACACACAGAACTGCTCAGAAAGGAAAGACCTCAGAAACAGAGCAATTTACAAGGGTTCCCATGGGTTCTAATGTTGCAAAATAAGAACAGATAGTTATAAAAAAGATGAGTTGACAGAAAGCAAGAGTTGAGACACTTAAGCTAAGACACAGAACAAAAACTAAGGAAGAAATGGCATAGGGGTGGGGAACTCTGAGCATGGGTTGATCCAGGAGGTTCATGGCCATCAAAGAGGGTTCTAGAAAGAATAAACAGAATTGGAGAGGCTATACCTAAATAAACAGAAGGGGAGAGTTAAAACTGAAGACACACAAGAGTCCACAGTAAAAGGACTCTGGAGACTGGATGTGGCTCAATGGCAGAGTGCTTACCCGATGATTAGAAACACAGGGTGTTTACTGCAGCGAGCATCAATGATGCTCAAGTCTGCCCTAACATCTGCACACATACCAGTGCAATGGATCCAGTCATCCATCTCCATTTGGATAAGTCCAACCAGCACTTTTCAATGTCTTCTTCTGATCCTGCTCTCCCCCAAGCCTCCTCCGCTCTGTATCAAGTCGTCTACTCAGCTGTCCAGGTGAAAGCGAGGTCTGGGTTCATTTTCTCTCTTGTCCCGTGACTCCCCTGGCTCACATCAGTGGCTTGGAGGCCATTCCTGCCTCCCTTTCTATACTCTGCAGCCTGAGAGATTGTTCATGCAGAATCCAGGTCACAAGACACCCCACCTTCTCTGGCTCCATAGGCTCTGTGACCCTCATCTCTGTCTTCCTGCTGTGTGCTCCAGCCATTTGTCTCACTTGTGATCTGTATATTCTTGTCTATTCATACTTGGTCCTTTGGTTCGTGTCTCAGTCTTCCTAGTGTTTGTCCCATGTCCCTCCATGGGTCCTTGTTACTCATGGTTCATATCAGGTGTCACCTCAAAAAGGTCCCCTCTGCTAACACCTCAAACATTCATGTGTCTCTAAGATCATTTCTACCTACCCAGAATGAGACTTTTAGGAGGTGAGCCTCTCGGGTTTCCAGTGCTCTAAAAATATAGAAAAAAAATTCGACTGATGAACGAAAAGGCCTGTCTACATTGTCATGACTATTGGGAACTACAGGAAATAAAATAAATGCAAATAAAAAGTCCCGGAGAAAGTGAAAAAGTTAGTTACAGACAAATATGGTCACCACTAGAGGAAAATGCAGTAGGGTTTCAAGGTTCAGAGAGAAATGGTTTTGAATATAGCATTAGATGCCTAGCCAAACTTTCAATAAAATCTGAAACAAAGTTTCTGAACATTAAAAGACTGAAAATGTACAGTTTATACAGTCTGATAGATGTACTCAGAGAAAGGACAAAATGGGGGGGCGTGTCAGGGGTCAAACCCCATGAAAAGCAATAGAGTTACATGGAAACCAAGGCAGCAGCCTAGCAAGGGATCAGCACACATCAGAACAGAAAAGCACAGGCCTCAAAGGAAACCTGTTCAGAAGACAACCTACTGCAATAGATGCCATGGTTAGAAAACAGGAAAGGCCCAATTTGAAGGAAGACCCCAACCAAGCTAATCCTCCAATTATGAAAAAGATTTAAAAATCAAAGCTTTATGCAGTGAAGGAAACCCCCAATAGCAGAAAGTTGGGGCAGTTGAAATTGAACAAGAGGGCTGAGTTCCAGCCCAGCAAGCAGCAGAACTCGACAGCTTTAGCCATGTGGTTCTGGCTTTAGAGTCAAGGCTACAAAACAGTGGTTGTGGAATCTCCCTCTGTGGCAAAGGAAAGCCACTGAGGCAACGCATGTGGCAGGGGAGTGTATATGCACAGAGGCCTAGAGAGGCCATTGTGTGAAGCTGTGAAGGTGAAGCCTGGGTTGCCTTAGAAACCTCAAGATGCTGGAGATGCCAAAGGAGATCTGCTAACAGGAAATGGAACCAGCCCCAGAAAGACAAGTATGTTTCAGTCAACAAAGCTGAAAGAAGCTGGAGATCTGAGGAGCACTCTGACATCAGACATGGAGACACAGAGGCTGGAATCAGCCCAGCTGGGTTTAGGTCTTGCTTTTTAGTTCAGTATTTCCTCACCATGCTCTTTTCTTCTCTTTTATAATGGCGATGTATATTCTGTGCCAATGCATGTTGGAAGCATGGGACTGCTTCTTGATTTTGATCTTACAGGGAGTTACAGTTAAGAGATTGCTGTACTCTCAAAAGAAACTTTGGACTTTTAAGCAGTGTTGAGACTGTGATCAACTATAAGGGTTTTTGCAGTTAACTGAATGCATTTTTATATTATGACATGGATACAAACCTTTTGAAGTCAGGGAGTAGAATATGATGCTTTTAATATGGCCCTATAGGCTCATATATTTGAATTCCTTGTCATCAGAAAGTGACACTATTTGAAAAGGATTAGGAGGCGTGGCCTCATAGGGGTAGAACTAAACCTCAGAACTTGTAAGCCAAGCCCAGCTTAGTGTTTTCCTTTAAAAGAGCTTCTGTACTTATGATGTCTCTTTACAGCAGTAGAACACTAAGACAAACTTCAGGCAGGAGTGTGCGCAGGTTGCAGAAGCAACATACCTTCTTGGACAGGGTCCCTTCAGGCCTTCACTTTCAGCCAGGAGGCAGAGCTGACTCACCAGAGAGTTGGCCTCAAGGGAGGGCTCTGATCCTGGGACCAGGTGAGTACGCCATCTTGTATCCCAGGT
Organism: Mus musculus; assembly: GCF_000001635.26. Lineage (NCBI taxonomy): Eukaryota > Metazoa > Chordata > Mammalia > Rodentia > Muridae > Mus > Mus musculus. The sequence goes on along the minus strand of NC_000083.6, from coordinate 50,707,075 downwards.
CCTTCAGAGACCAGTCTGTACAGGAGAGCATTCAGGCTGCAGAAGCAACATAGCTTTTTGGACAGGGTCCCTTCGGGCCTTCATCTTCAGCCAGGAGGCAGAGCTGAGCTCCAGACCTCTGTGCACCTTCCGTGCAAGAGGAGAGCTTGCCTGAAGAGAGTACTCTGACCACTGGAACTCAGGAGGGAGTTGGACTCCCAGGAGTGCTGACAGAGGCTGACAGAATCACAGGAGGAACAAACTCCAGCCAGAGATAGCTATAACAACTAATGCCAGAGATTACCAGATGGTGAAAGGCAAACATAAGAATCTTACTAACAGAAAGCAAGACCACTCATCATCAGCAAAACCCAGCACTCCCACCACAGCGAGTCCTTGATACCCCAACACACCGAAAAGCAAGATTCAGATTTAAAATCATATCTCATGATGCTGGTAGAGGATGTGGGAAGCCACATGTGCTGTTGCAGGGTGGCGCTGGCTACCGCTGGCCACCACGCATACAAAGGCAGTAAAGTTTTTCGCCAAGATGAGGTTTTGAGAATATAAGCAATCAGATGAGAGACATGTTAACCAATGAGAGGAGAGATATGTTAACCAATCCGGGTGTGAGACACACCTCTCCTAGGCCTATATAAGCAGCACCACTTCTGAGCTTGGGGTCTCTTCGCTTCTGCAATCAAGCTCTCCCAATAAACGTGTGCAGAAGGATCCTGTTGTGGCATCTGCTTTGCTGGCAAGTCGGGTGCGTGCAAGAAGAGGATTTTTTAAATGACATTAATAACTCACTTAAAGAAATACAGGAGATCGGCAGCAGACATCTTGGTTCTGGGACTCCGCTGAGAGTACTCTGCACAGGTGAGAGTGTGGAATACAGTAGCTAACAGCTTCTGGGACCGGCTGGAGCCACAGAGCTTCTAAGGCAGCCCCCTTTTCGGGCCCCAGACATCCGGCCACTTTCCCAGCCAGAGGATAGGTGTCCACCCAGCCCAGGAGGGCTTTGCCTGAGCATCGGCGGCAGACATCTTAGTTCCGGGAGTCCTTGGAGAGTATTCTGCACAGGTGAGAGTGTGGAATACAGAAGCTAACAGCTTCTGGGACAGGCCGAAGCAACTCAGCTTCAGGGACAGGTCCTGTTTTGGGCCTTCATCTTTGGCCAGGAGGGAGGTCCCAATGCCAGATATCTGTGCACCTTCCCTGTTAGAGGAGAGCTTGCCTGCAGAGAGTGCTCTGACCACTGAAACTCAGAGGAGAGATCTAGTCTCCCAGGTCTGCTGATAGAGGCTAACAGAATCACCTGAAGAACAAGCACTAACTCCAGACAGAGATTACCAGATGGCTAAAGGTAAACATAAGAATCTTACTAACAGAAACCAAGACCACTCACCATCACCAAAACCCAGCACTCCCACCTCGCTCAGTCCAGGGCACCCCAACACACCCGAAAAGCTAGACCCGGATTTAAAAGCATATCTCATGATGATGGTAGAGGACATAAAGAAGGACTTTAATAACTCACTCAAAGAAATACAGAAGAACACTGCTAAACAGGTAGAAGATCTTAAAGAGGAAGCACAAAACACCTTAAAGAATTACAGGAAAACACAACCAAACAGGTGATAGAATTGAATAAAACCATCCAAGACCTAAAAAGGGAAGTAGACACAATAAAGAAAACCCAAAGTGAGGCAACGCTGGAGATAGAAACCATAGGAAAGAAAGCTGGAACCATAGATGTGAGCATCAGCAACAGAATACAAAAGATTGAAGAGAGAATCTCAGGTGCAGAAGATTCCATAGAGAACATTGGCACAACAATAAAAAAAAAATACACAATGCAAAAAGATCCTAACTCAAAACATCTAGGAAATCCAGGACAAAATAAGAAGACCAAACCTATGGATAATAGGAGTAGATGAGAATGAAGATTTTCAACTCAAAGGGCCAGAAAATATCTTCAACAAAATTATAGAAGAAAACTTCTCAAACCTAAAGAAAGAGACGCCCACGAACATACAAGAAGCCTACGGAACTCCAAATAGACTGGACCAGAAAAGAAATTCCTCCTGGAACATAATAATCAGAACAACAAATGCACTAAATAAAGATAGAATATTAAAAGCAGTAAAGGAAAAGGGTCAAGTAACATATAAAGGCAAGCCTATGAGAATTACACCAGATTTTTCACCAGAGACTATGAAAGCAAGAAGAGCTTGGACAGATGTTATACAGACACCAAGAGAACACAAATGCCAACCTAGGATACTATACCCAGCGAAACTTTCAATTACCTTAGATGGAGAAACAAAAGTATTCCATGACTGAAACAAATTCACACATTATCTTTCCACGAATCCAGCCCTTCAAAGGATAAAAACAGAAAAAAACCAATACAAGGACAGAAACCATGTCCTAGAAAAAGCAAGAAGGTAATCCCTCAACAAACCTAAAATAAGACAGCCACAAGAACAGAATGCCAACTTTAACAACAAAAATAATAGGAATCAACAATTACTTTTCCTTAATATCTCTTAATATCAATGGACTCAACTCCCCAATAAAAAGACATAGACTAACAGACTGGCTACACAAACAGGACCCAACATTTTGCTGCTTACAGAAAACCCATCTCAGGGAAAAAGATAGACACTACCTCAGAATGAAAGGCTGGAAAACAATTTTCCAAGCAAATGGTCTGAAGAAACAAGCTGGAGTAGCCATTCTAATATCTAATAAAATAGACTTCCAACCCAAGGTCATCAAAAAAGACAAGGAGGGGCACTTCATACTCATCAAAGGTAAAGTCTTCCAAGAGGAACTCTCAATTCTGAATATCTATGCTCCAAATACAAGGGCAGATACATTCATTAAAGAAACTTTAGTAAAGCTCAAAGCACACATTGCACCTCACACAATAATAGTGGGAGACTTCAACACACCACTTTCACCAGTGGACAGATCATGGAAACAGAAACTAAACAGGGACACAGTGAAACTAACAGAAGTTATGAAACAAATGGCTCTAACAGATATCTACAAAACATTTTATCCTAAAACAAAAGAATATACCTTCTTCTCAGCACTTCATGGTACCTTCTCCAAAATTGACCACATAATTGGACACAAAACAAGCCTCAACATATACAAAAATATTGAAATTGTCCCATGCATCCTATCAGATCACCATAGACTAAGGCTGATCTTCAATAACAAAATAAATAATAGAAAGCCAACATTCATGTGGAAACTGAACAACACTCTCCTCAATGATACCTTGGTCAAGGAAGGAATAAAGAAAGAAATTAAGGACTTTTTGGAGTTTAATGAAAATGAAGCCACAACATACCCAACTTATGGGACACAATGAAAGCATTTCTAAGAGGAAAACTCATAGCTCTGAGTGCCTCCAAAAAGAAACTAGAAAAAGCACACATTAGCAGCTTGACAACACACCTAAAAGCTCTAGAACAAAAGGAAGCAAATTCACCCCAGAGGAGTAGAGGGCAGGAAATAATCAAACTCAGGGGTGAAATCAACCAAGTGGAAACAAGAAGAACTATTCAAAGAATCAACCGAACGAGGAGCTGGTTCTTTGAGAAAATCAACAAAATAGATAAACCCTTAGCCAGACTCACGAGAGGGCACAGAGAAAGCATCCAAATTAACAAAATCAGAAATGAAAAGGGAGGCATAACAACAGATCCTGAAGAAATCCAAAACACCATCAGATCCTTCTACAAAAGGCTATACTCAACAAAACTGGAGAACCTGGATGAAATGGACAAGTTTCTAGAAAGATACCAGGTACCAAAGTTAAATCAAGATCAGGTTAATGTTCTAAACAGTCCTATATCCCCTAAAGAAATAGAAGCAGTCATTAATTGTCTCCCAACCAAAAACAAAACAAACAAACAAACAAAAAAAAAAAAACAAAAAACCAGGACCAGATGGGTTTAGTGTAGAGTTCTATAATACCTTCAAAGAAGATCTAATCCCAGTTCTTCACAAACTATTCCACAAAATAGAAACAGAAGGTACTCTACCCAACTCATTCTATGAAGCCACAATTACTCTGATACCTAAACCACAAAAAGACCCAACAAAGATAGAGAACTTCAGACCAATTTCCCTTATGAATATCGATGCAAAAATCCTCAATAAAGTTCTTGCTAACCGAATCCAAGAACACATCAAAACAATCATCCATCCTGAGAAAGTAGGTTTCATTCCAGGGATGCAGGGTTGGTTCAATATATGGAAATTCATCAACGTAATCCAGTATATAAACAAACTCAAAGACAAAAACCACATGATCATCCCGTTAGATGCAGAGAAAGCATTTGACAAAATCCAGCACCCATTCATGATAAAAGTCTTGGAAAGATCAGGAATTCAAGGCCCATACCTAAACACGATAAAAGCAATCTACAGCAAACCAGTAGCCAACATCAAAGTAAATGGTGAGAAGCTGGAAGCAATCCCACTAAAATCAGGAACTAGACAAGGCTGCCCACTTTCTCCCTACTTGTTCAACATTGTACTTGAAGTCCTAGCCAGAGCAATTCGACAACAAAAGGAGATCAATGGGATACAAATTGGAAAGGAAGAAGTCAAAATATCACTTTTTGCAGATGATATGATAGTATATATAAGTGACCCTAAAAATTCCACCAGAGAACTCCTAAGCCTGATAAACAGCTTCAATGAAGTAGCTGGATATAAAATTAACTCAAACAAGTCAATGGCCTTCCTGTACACAAAGGATAAACAGGCTGAGGAAGAAATTAGGGAAACAACACTCTTCTCAATAGTCACAAACAATATAAAATACCTTGGCTTGACTCTAACTAAGGAAGTGAAAGATCTGTATAAGAACTTCAAGTCTCTGAAGAAAGAAATTAAAGAAGATCTCAGAAGATGGAAAGATCTCCCATGCTCATGGATTGGCAGGATCAATATAGTAAAAATGGCTATCTTGCCAAAAGCAATCTACAGATTCAATGCAATCCCCATCAAAATTCCAACTCAATTCTGTAACGAATTAGAAAGGGCAATCTGCAAATTCATCTGGAATAACAAAAAACCTAGGATAGCAAAAACTCTTCTCTAAGATAAAAGAACCTCTAGTGGAATCACCAGGCCTGACCTAAAGCTGTACTACAGAGCAATTGTGATAAAAAACTGCATGGTACTGGTATAGCGACAGAATGGAATAGAATTGAAGACCCAGAAATGAACCCACACACCTATGGTCACTTGATCTTTGACAAGGGAGCTAAAACCATCCAGTGGAAAAAAGACAGCATCTTCAACAAGTGGTGCTGGCACAACTGGCGGTTATCATGTAGAAGAATGCGAATTGATCCATTCCTATCTCCTTGTACTAAGGTCAAATTTAAGTGGATCAAGGAACTTCACATAAAACCAGAGACACAGAAACTTATAGAGGAGAAAGTGGGGGAAAGCCTTGAAGATATGGGCACAGGGGAAATATTCCTGAACAGAACAGCAATGGCTTGTGCCATAAGATCGAATATCAACAAATGGGACCTCATAAAATTGCAAAGCTTCTTTAAAGGCAAAAGACACCTTCAATAAGACAAAAAGGCCACCAACAGATTGGGAAAGGATCTTTACCTATCCTAAATCAGATAGGGGACTAATATTCAATATATATAAAGAACTCAACAAGGTGGACTCCAGAAAATCAAATAACCCTATTAAAAAATGGGGCTCAGAGCTATACAAAGAATTCTCACCTGAGGAATACCAAATGGCTGAGATGCACCTGAAAAAATGTTCAGCATCCTTAATCATCAGGGAAATGCAAATCAAAGCAACCCTGAGATTCCACCTCACACCAGTCAGAATGACTAAGACCAAAAACTCAAGTGACAGCGGATAGTGGGGAGGATGTGGAGAAAAAGGAACACTCCTCCATTGTTGGTGGGATTGCAAGCTTGTACAACCACTCTGGAAATCAGTCTGGCGGTTCCTCAGAAAATTGGACATAGTACTACCAGAGGATCCAGCAATACCTCTCTTGGGCATATATCCAGAAGATGTTCCAACTGGTAAAAAGGACACATGCTCCACTATGTTCATAGCAGCCTTATTTATAATAGCCAGAAGCTGGAAAGAACCCAAATGTCCCTCAGCAGAGGAATGGATACAGAAAATGTGGTACATGTACACAATGTAGTACTACTCAGCTATTAAAAAGAATGAATTTATGAAATTCCTAGGCAAATGGATAGACCTGGAGGGCATCATCCTGAGTGAGGTAACCCAATCACAAAAGAACTCACATGATATATACTCACTGATAAGTGGATATTAGCCCAGAAACTTAGAATACTCAAGATACAAGATACAATCTGCAAAACACATGAAACACAAGAAGAACGAAGACTAAAATGTGGACACTTTGCTCCTTCTTAGAATTGGGAACAAAATACCCATGGAAGGAGTTACAGAGACAAAGTTTGGAGCTGAGAGGATAGGATGGACCATCTAGAGACTGCCATACCCAGGGATCCATCCCATAATCAGCGTCCAAACACTAACAACATTGCATACACTAGCAAGATTTTGCTTAAAGGACCCAGATATAGCTGTCTCTTGTGAGGCTATGCCGGGGACCTAGCAAACACAGAAGTGGATGCTCACAATCATCTATTGGATGGATCACAGTGCCCCCAATGGAGGAGCTAGAGAAAGTACCCAAGGAGCTAAAGGGGTCTGCAACCCTATAGGTGGAACAACAATATGAACTTACCAGTACCCCCCACCCCCCCAGAGCTGGTGTCTCTAGCTGTATATGTATGATTGGAAAGAGAGGCCCTTTGGTCTTGCAAACTTTATATGCCTCAGTACAGGGGAACGCCAGGGCCAAGAAGTGGGAGTGGGTGGGCAGGGGAGTCGGGGGGAGGGTATGGGGGACTTTTGGGATAGTATTGAAAATGTAAATGAAGAAAATACCTAATTAAAAAATAAATACATATATTTTTTAAAAAAAAGACCTGCAAGTCTCTGAAGAAGGAAATTGAAGGTCTCAGAAGATAGAAAGATCTCCCATGCTCATGGATTGGCAAGATTAATAAAGTAAAAATGGCTATCTTGCCAAAAGCAATCAACAGATTCAATGCAATCCCCATCAAATTTCCAACACAATTCTTTTTTATTTTTTTTTCATGCCTCAAACTACTTTTTATTTGCAACTACATGATTTCACACAATTCTTCTAAATAATGACATAAAATAGATGTCCTTCTGTATAAATAACTTATATACTCTCCATAAAGTAAATGCTCAAAGGTGCTAGAACACATCGCCCGCTCCTACAGTGTTTTTGTATCCAACAGAGTCAATGCACAATATATAAATACTCAAGTCCAATATTAAAAACTCAGGCACTTGACTAACTTTAATAAAGTTTCTCAAACTATATCAATATATCTAAAGTGCATATATATATATATACTTTAAGAAAGATTATTCTCAATAGCTTTTCTATAAAAATAAGTCTGATGGTTTTGCCCATCTAACTTCACTACAAGTATGAACTCTTAGTATATAGGAAGGTATGTCTTCCTTTCTAGCAACATGACATCAACACAATGAAAGGAGCTAGTGAGGTGCTAACATGTGAGGATTAATCCAGTGATTTCGGTCACAATGCATTCCAGGAGGAGGTACCCATGTCACTGGAATTGGGCGGAATGGTTTATTCTTCCTTCCTGGATTTGGATAAGCAAATGGAACAGGAGGAGGGTAGTGAGTCTGATGGCCGCTCCCTCGATACATTCCTGGCTTTTTTCTGGGCAAAGGGTGCCACATTGGAAGAGGTGGGAATATCAGTTCTGAAATCTGGTACACGGGGCTTGGTGTTGCCGCCACTGAGCTGGGTTTCACGTCCACTTCCTTGCTTGTGTCTTCATCTGAGGAAGAGGACCCTGAGTGATAATCAGAGGTCACCTTATCCAGAGCCCTGCTAACTTTCTTGGAGATTTCATCCTTGTTCTCGTCCTCATTTTCAAAGCTGGCAACAATGAACGCATTGTTTTTCTCTCCATACCGGCAGCACACCTCACACGGATCCACCCAGAGTGTAAGCTCCTTAGGCAAGCCCAGGTCGCTGTACAAGATGCAGCTGTTCTCACAGGCTTTCAGGACATCGGGATCAACTCTCTGAAACTTATTGACACGAATGCATCTGTAGGCCTGACCTTTGGATGGTTTTTCTGGATACCAGTGATTTTTATATTTCTCTTGAAGTATTTGAGTTAATTTCTCAGCAAACCTCTCAACTGCTTCTTTTTTCAACTTGTCATGCTTTCGAACTAGCCTTGTGAAAAAGAAGACAACAGCCGCAATTTCGTTCTTCATTTTTCCCGCCGCCGCCGCCGCTCCGGGGGCTGCACCCTCGCCGGGTGCGACCGCGTCCCGTGGCCGGGGAGCCGAGCGCGAGCGCCGCTGCTGCGTCGTCGGGCCGCCGCCGCCGCCGCTGAGCGCGCGCCGACCAGACTGGCGGGCGGCGGAGCGCGCGGCCCCCAACACAATTCTTAACTGAGTTAGAAAGGGCAATTTGCAAATTCATCTGGAATTACAAACAACCTAGGATAGCAAAAACTATTCTCAACAATAAAAGAACCTCTTGGGGAATCACCATGCCTGACCTCAAGCTGTACTACAGAGGAATTATGATGAAAAACGGCATGGTACTGGTACAGCGACAGATAGGTAGATCAATGGAATACAACTGAAGACCCAGAAGTGAACCCACACACCTATTTATTGTCACTTGATCTTTGACAAGGTATTAAAACCATCTAGTGGAAAAAAGACAGCATTTTCAACAAATGGTGCTGGCACAACTATTGGTAATCAGGTAGAAGAATGTGAATTGATCCATTCTTAGGGAGCAGGGTGGGGGGAGTGTATAGGGGACTTTCAGGATAGCATTTGAAATGTAAATGAAGAAAATATCTAATTAAAAAAAAAAACAGACAAACTCCATTCTGTTGAAGTGGTGTGGACACTTCCCTTTCTTCTCTTAGGACACCATGTCGTCATGGTGCACATTTTATATGCCTCACAATACATTCTTTTGAAACACTAGTGCTCTACTAAAAATTAAAATACCCATGGAAGGAGTTACAGAGACAAAGTTTGGAGCTGAGATGAAAGAATGGACCATCCAGAGACTGTTCCACCCGGGGATCCATCCCATAATCAGCCACCAAATGCAGACAGCATTGCATATGCCAGCAAGATTTTGCTGAAAGGACCCTGATATAGCTGTCTCTTGTGAGGCTATGCCAGTGCCTGGCAAACACAGAAGTGGATGCTCACAGTCATCTATTGGATGGAACACAGGGTCCCCAATGGAGGAGCTGGAGAAAGTATCCAAGGAGCTGAAGAGGTCTGCAACCCTATAGGTGGAACAACAATATGAACTAACCAGTACCCCCCCCCCCCCCCAGAGCTCGTGTCTCTAGCTGCATATGTAGCAGAAGATGGCCTAGTTGGCCATCATTGGGAAGTGAGGCCCCTTGGTCTTGTAAACTTTATATGCCCCAGTACAGGGGAATGCCAGGGCCAAGAAGTGGAAGTGGGTGGGTAGGGGAGCAGGGTGGGGGGAGGGATAGGGAACTTTCGGGATAGCATTTGAAATGTAAATGAAGAAAATATCTAATAAAATTTGTTTTAAATTAAAATAATACTTATTTTTTACTCTATTTTTTGTGTAGTTAGTACTTGTAGTTCTCCTCATTCCTTTTGCGCCATCCATGTCAAATTCATCAACTCTTCAGTTTTTGTCCATATTAAAAAGCCTTCTATTTTCATGTTTGAATAATAATTTTGGAAAGTACAGTTCATCTAAGGAGAGCTTTCTCCTGTTACTACTTGTTCTTGTAAGTTCTAACATTCACATTTAAATACAATTTAGCCCCTACCTCCTTTCTACCTTTCTAGCTGGTGAGAAGAATAATTCCTCTTTTTGATGACAACCACAGCTTTGGTCCCTGAGTGCTTGATTCTTTTGGTTTCATGAACAATACCTTGTCCATAACATTTGTTAAAGCCAGAACTTCACAGAGAAATGAATACATTTTTTTATGGCATCTGAGCATTCCCATGAAGGAACTGGAAGTGATTATTTCCTATGAGGAGTGGGAGGTGGGTAGGAGTCCTTCCTTCCTTCCTTCCTTCCTTCCTTCCTTCCTTCCTTCCTTTTCTTCCTTCCTTTTCTTCCTCCTCCCTTCCTCCCTTCCTCCCTTCCTTTCTTCTTTTTGTCCTTTCATCCTTCCTTCCTTCCTTCCTGCCTGCCTGCCTGCCTGCCTTCCTTCCTTCCTTCCTTCCTTCCTTCCTTCCTTCCTTCCTTCCTTCCTTCCTTTGTTTATGTGGTGTGTGTCTTAGTCAGGGTTTTTATTCCTTAACAAAACATCATGACCAAGAAGCAAGTTGGGGAGGAAAGGGTTTGTTCAGCTTACATTTCCACATTGCTGTTCATCACCAAAAGAAGTCAGGACTGGAACTCAAGCAGGTCAGGAAGCAGGAGCTGATGCAGAGGCCATGGAGGGATGTTACTTACTGGCTTGCTTCCCCTGGCTTGCTCAGCTTCCTTTCTTATAGAACCCAAGACTGCCAGCCCAAGTATGGTACCACCCACAAGGGGCCCTCCCCACTTGGTCACTAATTGAGAAAATGCCTTTCAGCTGGATCTCATGGAGGCATTTCCTCAAGGGAGGCTCCTTTCTCTGTGATAACTCCAGTTTGTGTCAAGTTGACACACAAAACCAACCAGTACAATTGACCCCTTGTCTACTTGACACTCAAACACATCACTATTAAGACTCAACCCTTACTTTCTTATTCATGCCCAAGATCTAAATAACTTTAAAAGTCCCACAGTCTTTACAAATTTTTACGTATTAAAATTTCAATCCCTTTAAAATACCCAATCTCTTTAAAAATTCAAAGTCTTTAAACAATTCAGTCTTTAACTGTGGGATCCACTAAAATACTTTCTTCTTTCAAGAGGGAAAAGTATCAGGGCACAGTCACTATCAAAATCAAAATATCAAAATCAAAATCAAAATCAAACTCTAACCTTCCAATGGCTGGGCTCCTCCAAGTGCTTGGGTCACTTCTCCAGCTCTGCCCTTTGTAGCACACACCTTGTCTTCTAGGCTTCAGCTACCTGACTTCCACTGCTGCTGCTGTTCATGGTGGTTATTTCATGGTATTGACATCTCCAATACATTGCTGTCTTCCACTGCAACTAGGCTTCATTAATTGCCTCTCATAAGCTCTCTTTATGGTGCCAACCCTCAACTCCTTTGCATGACCCCTTCAGTCCTGGGCCACCAATTGTAACTGAGGCTGTACCTTCACCAATGGCCTTCCATGGCCTCTCATAGTGCCAAGCCTCAGCTGCTCTTCATGACCCCTTCATGCCTTCAAAACCACTACCACCTGGGTGACTCTTACACATTGCCAAGTTCTGCTGCAGCACAAGGAACAACCTTGGCTATCTCTGGAACACAGCCTCTGTGCTCTCAGAAAACACTTCCCAGATTTTACCTCAATGATGCTGGTTTCTTCTTAATCACTAATTTCTTAGTTCCAGCTTACTAGCATCAATAGTCCCAGTAATGCAAAGTTTTCGCTTTAGTAGTTCTGGTATCTTGTTAATCACAACTGGTTCTTCAGCCCCAGCTAACCAAAACTATAGAATCTTCACAATCAAAATAGCAACAGCCCTGATAAGAGTCTTTAATCTTCCCTCTGAAATTTCATAAGCCAGACCTCCATCTTCTGCACTGTTCTCAACATTATCTTCCAAGTTCCTATAAAACATCCCACAGAGCTCCTAACATCCCAAAGGCTCTTCTAACTCAATGTTCCAAGTCCTTCCACAGTCCTCCCCCAAACATGGTCAGGCTGTCACAGGAATACCCCACTCTGCTGGTATCAATTCGTCTTAGTCAAGGTCTCTATTCTTGCACAAAGCATCATGACCAAGAAGCAAGTTGGGGAAAGGGTTTATTCAGCTTACACTTTACACATTGCTGTTCATCACCAAAAGAAGCCAGGACTGGAACTCACACAGGGCAGGAGCCTGGAGGCAGGAGTTGATGCAGAGGACATGGAGGGCTTGCTTCCCCTGGCTTTCTCAGATTGCTTTTTTTTTTTTCTAAATAGAACCCAAGATTACCAGCCCAGGGGTAATCCTTCCTTGATCACTAGTTGAGAAAATGCCTTACAGCTGGATCTCGTGGAGGCATTTCCTTGAGAGAAGCTCCTTTCTCTGTGATAACTCCAGCTTGTGTCAAGTTGACACACAAACCCCTCCAGTACAGTGTATGTGTGCACATGCCATGGGATGCATGTGTAAGTCAGAGGACAATATGCAGGAGTTAGATCTTGCTTTTACCATATGGGTTCTAGGACTAAGCATGGGTCCTAAGTGTTGACACAGTTTCCTTTACCTGCTGAGACAATTCTCATATGTTCTTTTCAATTTATATTTTCCAGAATTGAACTATTTTTTTTGTTTAAAAAAAGTGTTTTCTTATAATTAAATAAGACCAATAAAACAATGGAATGAATAAAGCTACTTTTCAGCACTACCTTGAGGAAAATAGAGCGGGGCTCCTGGTGAGGCTCATAAGTCATCTACCTCCCACAGCCTTTCCCTTCACTCATGCTTATCTTGCTGACCTGCTTGATGCTCCTCTGCAGGCCACACTTCTCAGCACTTACACATGCCAGCTCCTCTAAGTTACCGGACTCACTCTCCATCCCCAGACCTTCCACTGTGTCCCAGGAGTAGGAGGGGGCGGGTGTTTGTCTGAAGGTATCAGCTCAAGTCACCTTTTTGGGATTGTGGGAAGGTAGCACATCACTGCATAGGCATATGCCACAGGAAACTACTCCCTTATCAGAGGCAAAGGGAGAGGAAAAAGAGGGGACCAAGTATGAGCCAAGGGCCCTGTGCACATCCCTTGGCTCATGGCCTCAACAGAGAGCCCTTCATTCACAAACCCAAGAAATAGAAAGGGCTTCCAGGTGATGTTAGAATATTAGGTCTGCTCATGTTGACTTCAAAGGCAACCACTAGGAACTGAAGATTGACTTCCTGACTCTCTGGATGGCTGAAACAGGGCTAGGCTGTGAGTATATTAAGCTTTGCATTTATAATATGCTAAAAGAAGTCTCATGCTGCAGACTACAAGTATATGCAAGCTGGGTGACTTTCCCTCCTGTGTGCAGCCCTGTATTGACAATTTTGCAATTTTGGTTTCTTAAAACAAAACAAAACAAAACAAACCCCACAACACAGAAATAGTATGCTTAGTTGTAATCCTGTGTGTGTGCGGATATTCGACTGCTTCAGATTGTCCACAGCAGCTAAGTATGACTTGCCTTGTGCTCTGCTGGAAGCATGACTTTGCCAGCAGCAGATAGTTTCTGAGATATGTAACGTTTGGAATTCTGGGGACTTTTCAGAGGTTATGTAAATGCTAGGGCCCCTAGAAGTGTGATTGGTTAGTGGGTTGTTGATTGTTGGTTGTTTGTTAAGTAGTCCTGAATACAAAGATGAAACAAAAAGAAGAAATTAGATATCCTGATAGCAAAGATCAAGTTTGTCCCAAGGAACTCATTGCTCTTCATCAGCAGGAAGTAGTGCAATAATAATGTCAGCCCTTTTCAATCTCCTTTTGGTCCCCTTTATTCAGGAATCTCTTTCCTTTCCTCTTTATCTTTTTTCTCTCTTATCTAGTGTTAGTGGTTGAAGGTGTGGAAGAAAGAGTGTAGAGAAGGGTAAAGAAAGAAGAACCCATAAGTAGTAAAGACAAGTTACAAGTGGTGCCCAGACTTAAGGCTGGCAGAATGGGGAATCTGACTTCAAATGTCTTAGAGAAAATGGCAGGGGTTGAAGGGATAGATTTGTTTTTTTTTTTCAAGATGCCAACAAAATGTTTATTGTGGCTACTTCTACTGGGATAGAATCTCCCACTTTCCTGACAGAAAGTTTCCTGTTTTCTCTTTTCCTTCTTATAGGTGTTTTTAAAAAGGTTGGGAGAATGGTTGTGCAACTGGAAACACTGCAGGTAGAAGCAGACACACTGGGGAGGTGAGGAACACCAGACAACAGAGAACAAAAAGGCTCAGTTCCAGTGACTGTGCAAGAGGAAAGAGGGAAGAAACTGTGCCAGAGGGAACGCCGGGAAGGCGGTAGGCTATTTGAAAAGAAAAGAAAAGGTTAATCTCAAACCAACCACACTGCCAGGGGACAGGTGGCCCAGGGTTACAAGATCACCGATATCATTTCCCAGTATTCATACAGCATATGGCTGCTAACAGTGTGGAATATGATGAGGTGGGATGGGGCCTTACAGAAATCATAGGTCTAAGGCAGTTTAAAACGGGGATGATTTCATATGGGATCCTCTCCCCTTATGTGAAACACATTCTAATGAACTGGGCTACTCAAGTTTGATTTCTTAAAAAACCCAATTATATTATATAAATATGCTCTTGTTTTGGTCCCCAGGGTGGGAGACGGGGCTGCTTCAGGTTATCCACAGCTGCTGACTATGATTTATCTCATGCTCGAGGAGGGGTGTGATTTTTGCCAGCTGTAGATAGTTTACATTTGGAGCTCTTGGGACCCTTGAGAGGGTATGAGAGAAGTCGGAGAGGGCCTGTGGAGGCCACTGTTCCCCCCTGCTTCTGTGTTTTGTCAAGTAGTCATGAGCAAAGAGATGAGGAAAAAAACAGATATCCTGACCATGAAGATCAACATTGCCTTAATGTGGAAACACCCATAATTAGCAGGAAGTAGTGAAAAGAGGTTTATGCCCCCCTTCCCCCTCTAACCTCCTTTCTCTCCTACATAGTGTTGGGGAGGCTGAATGTATTGGGATGGAGAAGGCTTCTGTCTTAGTTACTGCTGTGAACAGACACCATGACCAAGGCACCTCTAATAAGGACAGCATTTAATTGGGGCTGGCTTACAGGTTCAGAGGTTCAGTCCATTATTGTCAAGGCAGGAACATGGTAGCATCCAGGTAGGCATGGTGCAAGAGGGGCTGAGAGTTCTACATCTTCATCTGAAGACTCCTAGTGGAAGACAGATTGCCAGGCAGCCAGGACAAGGGCATTAAAGCCCACCCCACAAGGTTACACCTACTCCAACAAGGCCACACCTCCCAACAGTGCCACTGGGCTGAGCATATACAAACCGCTAAAGCTTCCCAGGGTGTGTATGGGATGTGGCAAAGGCTGCCATTGGTTTTAGGATTGTAGATTCAAAAGGAGATAACTAAGGCAATTTCTTGCCATCAGTAAACAAAATGCGTCTGTGTGTATGTGTTTTGGGGTGGGGGTGGGGCACAGCTCAAGGCCCCACAGTAATTAGTTCAGGCTGTCTAGAACAACAGCAGCCAGAAGACACTGGGTTATAGAAAAGAACTGTGGAATTAAATCCACCTATATACTATAAGATGTATTAACATCAGAATGGAAGCCAGTAACAGTTTTGCATTGGGGACATGGGTGCTTATATTTCCATGGGAAAAGATACTATCAAAACTTATAAAGATTAAAGTAGGAGAGTCTCCGGAAAACCTTGGTCACCGATCCAAAAAGTGCTTATTTCATTAAAAAATATCTCTATTATAGTTTTCCACTACACCCAGCATAATTAATGGCTTAAAACAGAGGGAAAAATGTAGTGACAATTCTGGAATTTTGGTTTCTTTAAAAAAAAAAGAAAAAAGAAATAGCATAAGAATATGTTTTTATTTTAATCCTGGGTGTGAGATATGGGGCTGCTTCAGATTGTCCACAGCAACTGGCTGTGATTTGCCTCGTGCTCTGGTAGGGGCATGATTCTGCCAGCTGCAGATAGTTTCTGTGGTTGTGTGACGTTTGGAATTCTGGGGACTTTTCAAAGGGTATATAAATGCTAGTGGTCTGGGAGGCGGGTGGTTGTTGGTGGGTTGCTGGTTGAATGTTGTTCGTTGTTGCCTGTTGTTGATTGTAGTTTGTTAAATACTCTCGTGCACAAAAAAAGAAACAAGAAGTAATCAGATATCCTGCTGGCAAAGATCAAACTTGCCCCAAGGAACTCAATCCCCTAATCAGCAGGAAGTAGTCTAACAATAATAATGACACGCCTTTCCATCCTGACTTTATTCAGGGATCTCTTTCCTTTCCTCTCTATTTTTTTTCTCTCTCTCTTATCTAGTGTTAGGTGGCTGAAAGAAAAAGGGTGAAGACGGGTGGAAGAAAGGATTCATAAAGTAGCAAAGACAAGCTAAGCTACAGGGCCCCAACTCTATTTGAGTGACAAGGACAACCTCCTTATTCTACCTTAAACTTCCAGCCTAAGACTGCATCCCTCCCCACAGTCTGGCTCCGGGGTCACAGGGCCCTGAGGTGCCAGAGGTAAGCAGTCAAGTCTCTATGACTTCTTTCCCATTATCCAGAAGCCATGGCTAGTAAAAGCAGTCAATCAATCAATCAATCAATCAATCAATCCAACAACCAAAAAAAAAAAAAAATCCAGACCCGCCATGTCTACAAAGGATAAACTTTTGTGGAAGATCAATTTACTCAGCGTGGAGAAGTGGCAGCATATGCTTAGTATGTTCAGAGATGTTCCTGTGTTTACTCTGTGGGCAAAACCATCACCCTTATCTTGGCTTCATTCACACACACAATGTGACTTTTTTGTTTCTACAGGACCCAATAGATGTTTGCCATTTTTTTGTGAATTCCCACCTAGGTCTCCATTTTCCTGGGTCCTCAATGAAGATTTGCCTATTGCCTGTTGTTCCTGCGCTGTCCTGGATTACACAGACCCATATAGACAGACAGACAGACAGACAGACACACACACACACACTCGTGGCAAACCCATGGGGATTTGTACCTAAGGTAACTCACATGCTGCTCCCTGCGAACAGATGCAGATGATGAAGGGCAATCAACCTGCACACTACCCTGACTGTCCCCACAACTCCTGAAGCCCCAAAACAAGGATCGTGATTTTGTTTACCAGCGGGATACAGTTCGTTACAGAGTGAGCCAGAGAGACCTTTACAAAAGAATTGTTTCCAGAAGCCTGTAAATCATAGCCTTACTCTATCCATCTTGACAAATGTCTTCTCTTTCCATTTGGATGATGAAGAGCGCACCTGATTCAGGCTCTGCTGACAGGCACTGTCCTCAGTGACAGGTGGCATATTCCTTAGGGCAGGAACTAGAGAAGCAGTGGACACCCACTGCTGTGGGAACCCTCCTGACACTGTGCCTGCACTTCTCCACTACTTGTTAAAGCATATTGCTTTAAGGAGACCAAAAGAAGCTTGGCTAGGTAGCACCAACATGTTGGATGTTGAGACTTCAGGCACCCACAGCTTCCACATCCGGAACAAACATGTCAGTGTGAATGATGGCAACTCCCCCAGTTTTCTGTTGTTTTGAGACAGAGTCTCACAGTGTAACACGTCTCGGTCTCTGAAGTGCTGGGATCACAGGTCCACGCTCAGTTTCGACTCCTTTAGTTCTAAGATCCCTGATTTTAGGCCTGTATGAGCCTCAACAAGTTACATGTCTTACAATTACAGTCACTTGACTTGCATATTGTATGATAACCACCATTATTACAGACACAGCCATATTTTCACTTCACTGTATTTTAAGTCACCTTTAGAGATCATTTCTAGAGTTTTAAACGTCAAATTGAGTGCTATTTGCTAAGTTTAAGGACCACTAACAATGTTCTCCATTACTTTGTGCATCTAATTATTCTGTGCTATTTTCCATTCATTTTTCTCCCTATCCAGAGTTCATCTCTAAGAGCCTCAGCTACTGAGTAGTGTTTATCTATTATCAATGGAAGAGTTTTCCAATGAGACTCACACCTGGCCAAGGGCCGATGGAGATGGGCATTATTAGGGGGAAGTGAGCAATGCACTGGGTTTAGGAGCACACACCTGCATGAGCATGGCCCATGGGAGGAAGGTCTGTGAGGTCAGTTGCAGGCCACCTAGTATATAAGTGGATGTCCCAATAGCTGACCAAACCAACGCCCACTGAACACTTAGAACCTCTCTCTTCCAAAGGGAAACAAAGTGTGGTATGTGGGAAGCATTAGATGGCAGGATTCTTGACTCTCAAAAATACCATGAAGTTTCACTGGTTTCGAAAGAAAAGATCAGACTAAAAAAATTAACTGGTCCAGGTGCCCTTCACTATGAAGGAGAAAGATTCTCAGACGAAACTGAGGCATTGGCCATTGGTGGCTCCGCAGGGAAGTATAACCTGCCCCCGCTCGATTCTGCTCACAATTGCAGGCAGCATGGCGCCCTTGGCTGGGGCGGGGGGAGGGGGTGACTCATGTGTGCAGAGGCCAGTGTGGGGTCTGAGCTTGCATCACAACCATCCTAAAAGCCGGACAGCGACTCAGGTGACTTACATTTTAGCAGTCATTTAAAAAGTAATTGGCTTCTTGAAAGAGAACAGGTTTTAAAAGTTAAAGTTTCACTAAAAGCATGTACTGCTATTGGAGAAATATCATAAAAGATATCTTTAATGTGACCACTACAACATACAGTGAAAATCTATGTACAAGGTGCGGCTTCCACCCGGCTGCCCATGCTGACACAGCACATCTTCAGCCAGGCAGCCTTAGTCACACTGCACATTGCCCTCAGCTCCTGGGTTCTTACATTCTGCTTAGTAAATATGGCTCAGCAAGCACGCCAACAAATCCTCTGCAGCGCCAAGACTGGCAAGCACACACAGTGAGGTGTGCACATTCACCATTTCACCAATAAATACAAACTCAGCAATCCAATCCAGTTCCCCCGAGTGAGGGAACTGCCTGTTTCTGCTGGAATACGGCAAAGCACTGCTCTTCACAGTGGGACTCAGGGCGTTTTGTATACAAAGACAGCATGTTTGGGCCAGGATAGAGTTTCTTGTTAAAGAGTTTATTTGCCTTCACACGTGGGTTGCTACATACATTCACAGCAGTGATGGGCTGCAGTTGGGTATTCCAGTTGTGCTCCGACAGACATCCCAGCTCTCATCCTGATCAGTGAGCCAGTGCGCCTGCTGACTGGTTCTCGGTGGGAAGTCCACAGTGACTGGGAGGACCCTTAGTCTCCATTTTCATCACTGGCTTTCTCGGGGATGGCTTCTAGGCTCCGGCGTGGCTTCTGGGCCTCGGAGTTTTCAGTGCCTGGTTTGTTCAGTCCACAGGAAACAGCTGCAAAGTGGATCTGCTTCAGGTTCTCCAGGGTCTCATTCTTAGCATATTTCAGAAGATCCGCTTGCCCCTAGAACAGAACATGGAATTAAACAGCATTAGACGGACAGAATGTTGCTGGACACCCTCACGGCCATTCTGCAGACATATAGGCGTTGTGATTCGGCAGAAGAGAGGCTTGGTTTTTATCGTTACCACATCCGAGGAGGTCGATTTTAGTCAGAAGGAGACGTGTTCACCACCGCACTCCACAGTCCTCTGCCTTTCTGCATTTCCATGTAAGACGTGAACACATCTCTACTACATTGCAACTATTCTCTAGACTGTTACACCATATTTTTCAAGGATGAGACTACGTAACCAATCTTGGTTGTTCCTTTTAATATTCGTTTTAATAAGTAATAAAAAAGTGTTCAAACTCATGAGCCTCTGGGACCATTTCACATTTAAGGTATCCCATGCAAATAATAAGCCAATTGCCATGGTAGATCAGTGGCATAGCTGCCTGAAAATTGTACAGGATACTGGTGACATGGGCTTTTTGAGTGTCTCCTGCTCCTGTAAGTAACTCCAGTAAGTCACTGGTTCTTCCAGCTGCACTTGAATCAGATCTTTGGTTCATCGCCGCCTGTTTGTTTGCCTGGTGGAAAGGGGATTCCGCATAAAAGGCCATGTAGCAGTATGAAGTCAGAGAAGGACACACACTAGTGAGTGGTCCCGTGTGTCTAGTTTGTGCCCTTTCCCCAAACTTACCTGCTGACTTACAGTATCAGAACCAGGAAGTAACATTTGTCCAGTGTGCCCCTTAGTTCTGTTACTTTATGTATACGGATGTGAAAAGGAGGCAGGAGTGGGGCACAGTGGGTCACTGTCTAGTCTGAGCTGATAATGGCTCTATGCAGTTTGTCTACTCTGTCAGTCTTGCCTCTGGAGGCTGGGTGGCCTTGTGCAGCTTAGGGTGCTGAGGAGCACTGCTGCAGCTCGAACACATCTCCTGTTCCTCGCTGACAGGTCTTCCCACTACACTCCTGCCTTTTCCCCCTACTCTTTCTTTCTTTCTAAGACAGGGCCTCATGTAGCCCATGCTGGCCTTTAACTCACTATACAGCAGAGGTTACCCCCAGATTCCTGATCTTCCTGTCCCAAGCTCTGGGATTCTGACCATGTTCTTGGTTTCTTACTCTTCTTGTTCACTAATCTGGTTGGGCATTTTCTCAGTTGACGTTCCCTATTCCCAGATGACTCTAGTTTGTGTAAAGTTGACATCACAGCAACATAAAACAAACAGAACACAGTTCCAGGCATTTTATTAATTACTTGTTAAATTTTCAGATAATATATATATATAAGCAATGAACCTGTGAACTAAACAAGTCTCCCCCCCCCCCCTTGTTATTAGCTGCCCTTCTGTGTTAGTGCACTAGCCAGGACTTCTAATGCCACGCTGAAAGCAGGTGATGTAACTACAGGACAGCCCTGATGTGCTGCGGATCTTTAAGGGGAGCTCTGAGACTCTTACCACAGTGTCACATCAGCTGTGGGCTGTGCAGATGTTCTTAGTGGTGTTGGAGTCCCTCCTTCTTACCATGAGGACTAAGAATGGGCGCTGGATTCCATGTCAGATTTCTTTTCTGCAGCTACTGCTATAACTGTGCAATGTTTCTTTAGCCTACTGATGTGACATATTACACAAATTAATTTTTTCAAGCTGAGTCACCTTTGCATATCCAATATAGATTCCCCTGTTCATGACATATACATTTTTAAATTTTACCTATATCCATGAAAAATATTGGTTTATAGTGTTTTTTTTTTTCTTGCAAAGTCCTCTGCTGTAAGTATTAGGATAATGCTGGCCTTATAAGACTGTTTTGGAAGACTATACTTTTTGAGGAATTTGTCCATTCTCTATACAAAGTTTGTGGGCACAGAATAGTTTATGATATTATTTTGATATCCTCAGACTGTCCACAGGATCTGAAATCCTTATATGTTCCCCACTAGTAATTTTTGTCATTTTTTCCCCCTCAGCCTAGATTGTGGCTTATTGATTTTATTATGTTTTTTTTTAACAGCTCTTTGTTTTGTTAATTTTTAAAATTCATTTACCGTCTTCATTCTTTGGTTACTACTTGAATATTACTTTTGTTACTGAAGATTAGTTGGTCTTTTGTGAAAACACCTTCTATGGCTTGACATGTTCTGGACTGGGCTCCTGATGCCTGCTTTCTCCCTCCTCAAGCTTCCCTTCAGTTCGAGCACCCTTGTTCTCAATGTCACCTGAAGCAAAGCCCCAGTGTCACCACCAGCTCCCTGCCTGCCCCTCCCCCGCTGCCCCTGTAAGATGCAACTCTGCAGTAACTTTGAGTCAAGCGCTTACAGCTGCATCCCTTCTCACTGCCCCGCTGCACTCTAAGCCACTGCCATGTTTCTCTAACCACGGGACTGGAACATTCCTTATTTTCCCTTTCAACATCACAGCCAGAGAGAGCCAACTATGACCCAGCCATAAAATACCTTCTCTCAGCTTAAAACCTGTCAGTGGCTCTGCAGTAGCTCAGAGTGAGGGTCAAAGTCCTTGTTGGTGGCCCTGTGACACGCCCCACAGCTGGCATTCTATCCCCATATCTCCTGCCTTGTTCACTTGGCCCTCACCAGTCTAGGCCACTAAACATGGCTCACACACAGCAGGTCCTCTTCATGCAGGCCTTCCATGTGCAGAGTGAACCAGAGCTCAGTGCTCATTGCCTGGCCTGACCTCCTCAGGCCATGACTCGTGTGTGTGTGTGTGTGTGTGTGTGTGTGTGTGTGTGTGTGTGTATTTCTGATCATCACTAGATCCTCTTAGCCTAGCACATTATATGGTAAGTGGTCAGCAAGTGTCTGTGGAATGGAAACAAAGTACAAGCATGCAGGCCTCCTCCAGAACACCCGGCTCTGTCCTTCCTGCCTGTAACTATGATTAGCAGACACTTTATTCTATGGGCACACAATGAGAAGCAGTCTAGGCTTTGTGGCTTGCTCTTCTTCAGCACAGATGTACCATGGTGATGAAAAAGAACTTTAAGAACAAAAATTCCCGAAAGACAGAATAATGTGTAGTAGCAGGGTTCAGGGACACTTTTGTTTCCCAAGTTCAGAGGGCCATTATGGCATCTGAAACAGATCCTGTGTGCACCCAATCACATGCATGTGGCAGAAAACTTAGCCTCAGTGGCAGCACGTCTGAGCACGGCAGCAGCTGAACCTGGCCCGATGCTGTTCTGTGCAGTGTCAGAAATAAACTGTCTGAGTTCAGCTTCCCAGTGAGAAGGAAGAGGGATCCTGAGGAGCCAGTGCTGGCCGAGGTGTGCTCACAGGCCAGTGTTTCACACCTGTAAAGAGCAAGGACTTTAACACTACTGCCACTGACAAAGGGTGACTAGTTTTGAAGCCATCTGGAGGCTTTATAGGGTTTTTAGTTGAGAAATCTCAAACTGTGTTCAGTTTCATAGTCTGTTTTGAATTGTGTGACTTACTCTGTTTGGGTTTTATCTAGAAAGAACTCTAATACATTTAGGCCAAAATGTTGAAGGTTCTCACTTTGGCCCACAAAGCAACCTTTAAAAGTAACTGCTGCAGAATTCTACCAGACTTCAAAGATGAACTACAACTGATCCTTAAACTCTTCAAAAAGAGAGAAACAGGGATCGCTCTCAAGATCCTCCTTGAAGCAGGAACATCCGAATACACAAATGAGGGGAAGACACGTGAGTCAAGCGTCAGACTGGGCTCCCTGCTGAACGCAGCTGCAGACATCCCCAATAAATGCTAGCCATATATCAAAAAGAACATCAACCATGAGCAAGCTGGCTTTGCCCTGAAAATGCAGGGTTTGTTAAAAATAATAAGTCAATAAATACATCATATAAATGAACTTGAAGATAAAAGTCACATAAGCATCTAAAAATGGCTAAGACATTAAAAATGTTTGTTATGCTTAGCAATTAGGGAAATAAAAGTCAGAATAACTTTGAGAGTTCATCTTACACCAGTCAGAATACAAAGATCAATAAAACAATGGCCAACAAATGCTGGTGAGGCTATGGAAAAAGAGGAGCCGCATTCACTGTTGGTGAAAATGCAAATTGGTGTAGCCACTCTGAAAATCAGTGTGGAGAACCCCAAAAAGTTAAAAATAGGCCAACCATCCGACCCATTTATATAGCCCTTGGCATGTGCCTCAAGGACCCAACATCTTACTGCATAGACATTTCTCACAATAGATGGGAAATGGAAACACCCTAAATGGCCTTCAGCAGACAATGAATAATGAAACTATGGGGCATATATACTACAGAATACTATCCAACTGTAAGGAAAAGTGAAATTGTGAAACTTACAAGCAGAGGGACCTAGAAATGGTTACACTGAGTGCTGTTTATGGTTTATAGCCCCAAATCTTCAGATATGATTATACAACATGGAATAAACACAGAGACCAGGATTGCATAAGGGACTGCAGATGTCAGAAGCAGGGGAGCTGACAGGAGTGACAGGGTACAGGTGATACAAGGTGGGGAATGGACAAACAGCTAAGGGTAGGAATGGAGGGGGCAACACAGAAGGTAGATGTACCAAATGGAAGTTGTTTATTAGCGCAATGAGTCATACGATTTTATAGTCTCTAAAATTTACAATATGTGTGTATATATACACATGTACATATTCTATGTAATTTTAGGTAAATATATAAATAACTTGATTTTCTAGGGCCTTTCCAAACATCTTTGGTATTATTGGCACCTCCTCCCTAGGGCTTCTGGCTAAGTGCACAAAAATAAACTGCGCTGACCTTCTTATCCCCTGGGAATGCGGAGAGGAACACAGATGACTGTGGCAACAATTCCATCCACTTCCTGGAGACAATGCCAACTCGGGCTGAGGCCCTAGGGCACTAAAGCCTAGTGAAGGCAGACAACTGTCCAGGGACATCCAGACCTAGCACATGTGTTAGCATTCCCTCTAGGCTCTGCCCAACAGTTACCTGGGAACAGCCAGGTAGGCTTGGCTTCCTATAAAAGGGGCTGTTTGGCCCTTCCTCTCCCTTTGAACTCTCTGCCCCTTCAATCTCTGACCTCTTTCTCCATCTCTCCTCTTCCCCCTCTCTCTACATGTTTCCAGCCAGCCTTGTCTCTTCTCTCCCTTTCCCTGTCTTTCTGTCTCTACTCTCTTCTCAACTCCCTTTCCCATGCCCTAAATAAACTCTATTCTATACTAAACCTGTCTTATGGTCTCAGCATGGGCCTGCCGAGGCTCCCCTCCCACCTCACCATACCTCACTATACAAAACATATCCTGGCCTTGTTTTTTTATAAAACACAACAACATATGCCGGTCTCTGCCGATTGACTATATCTGTATGCATCTAATTTTCCCAGCACAGAATTGGGTTTTGTCTCTCCTCAAGAGACCATTTGTGTCCCTCTGAGATGATGACATGCAGTATAGCTGCTATGCTATTTCTCATCTGAGTATCTTCTGCAATACAAACCAGACAACTGAGACTGCAAACCCAACACACATCTTCTGATGGGACATTATATAGCAGGCACTCACAACCATGGTGCCTCTTAGTAAATATTTTCTGGTCACTGCTGCAGGGGACGGGAGACTCATCTACAAGTGAGTCTGCTTCAATTTACTACTTCATAAGCATTGAGAAGCACAGCCAAATGGCCAGACCTCCTTAGAGAGCTACGAACAAAACTATGGAGACAGGACCAGGTCAGTGGTTGACAGGTATCGGGGACATGTGGGGAGGACACAGAGGATGTTCAGAGCACTGGAATAAGGTGCAGATCCTGTGTGACACAGTAATGGACACAATCAAACCATGAAGTCATGCGACTTAAATGTGTACGATCAAAAATGCCTTTTATGAATGGTAGGCTGGCAATGGGACTTGGGGATAGAGTGCTTGTCTAGCATGTGTGTGAAGCCCTGGTTCAGTCTCTAGAACTGAAAAAGGGTGTAGGGGAACAATGGGAGCACGTTGCTATAGACAATACAGATTGTTCAAATCTATCCTACCCACAACACTGAGGGAACCCTAGCTTGCATTATGGTCTTTGAGGAACCATGGCATGTCAATGGAGGCTCTGCAATGACTGCAAAAAGCACATCACTCTAGTGGGGAGGATGAAGAGGTGATACATGCAACAGGCAGGATGTGGGACACCTCCCAACACTGCTCTCAACTTTGCTATGAACCTAAAGATTGCAATAGAGAAATAAATGAACTTTTTAAAATGTCGTGAGAACTATCTAATGCGCCCTGTTAGTGTTTTACGGCTTATTTTTATGTGCATGGGTATTTGGCCTGCAGGTATGCATATCTTTGGGCCATGCGTGTGCAGTACCTACAGAGTCCCAAGGGAGGGTTGGTCACCCAGAACTGCAATTACAGGTAGTTGTGAGCTGTTACATGGGTGCTGGGACGCCAAGCCGGATCCCCTGGAAATGTGGGCAGTTCTGAGCCACTGTTCCAGCTGTCAGTACATTTCTTTCAACCACAATTGAAAGTGGCTCAGAAGGGCTCTGAATTGTAATTACCAAGTAACTGAAGCTATAAAGCCTACATTATGTCAGAGACAAGACAACAAAGCCTTCTGGGAAGGCTAGCGACTGTTCACTGAATGACGACCTGGTGTCAGTGCTGTAGTTGGCCTTTGTACAGACTGCTCATGGCAGTTTCATGACTATGAAGATGGTGCTCTTCTGGTCCTGGTAGCTAGGAAGCTGAATTTAGACAAGTCAGGGACTTTGGACAAGACAGAATATAAACAGCAAGTTACACTAGAATATAACCCACTTTCTAAGTGTGTGCCTTATGCTCCCTTCAAGTAACCATAGGGCTTGAACCCCACTCACTGAATGCAGCATCGTGAAGCACATAAAATAGAATTTCGACCATTTCTATGTATTCAGCCTATGCATGCTTCCCATGATGTAAATACTGAAACGGAGAATTCCATCTCCTGTGTGTTGAATGAGCAGTGAGTGAATGGGAAGGCAGGGCTATGGGAGCTCTGGCTATGGGCTGTACAGCATCCCTCACCATCCTTTCTCGGGAAAGGCTAAAGCCGAGCACTATAATCAGAAAGGTCTCCTATTGGTCAGGCTTACTTCCAACTGAAGTCTCACTAAACCTCACACTTGAAACAAGATTACCCAACATCAAAGTAGCCTTCAGCTAGAGCACCAGGACACATGCTTTTCTACAGGTCCTGAGACCTGTCTAAATGTGCCCTGTGTCTTCCGTCCCATGGCTTTCCCCCACAGGCACTTGCGGCTGTGCACACAGGGCTGAACGTGCATTGGTAGTGAAAGGCGGGGCTTTCCCTCTGCCCCGCTTACATCTATAGCAGCTCTGCAAGAGGCAGTGGAAGGCACTGGGGAGGGATGAAAATAACACCCTGTGTTCTGGCTTCAGCTGCTTCCCTCAATCTAAGGAGATCGCTTACTGTATGTGCAGGTCTTCATCATACAAGAATGATGGAGACTTTGTTCAACTTTGTTCTGGAGTCTTGAGACTCCCACCACCACTTCTGGTCTCTATCTAATCGGTAGTTATCCCTCAACTTACAAAAGCGCTATAAAATTTCAAATTAAGAAACCAATTTAATTTAAATCCAGAAGAAATGCTGTTCTCCCAAGTAAACAATGTCCTGTTTCATTCACCTAAGATGGAGGTTCCTAGGCAGCATTGCAGAGGAGGAGTTTGAGCTGGGCCTAGAAAGGAGAGCAGGGAAGGAACTTGGCAAGTCCAAAGACTTTCGGGAATCATGACTTCTACCCAGCTGTCCCCGTGACCCCAGGAAATATTACCACCAAGCCCAGCCATTGCTGGGCACCATGGTATCTAGACTATAATGTTTTCTAAACTGGCTCTGACTCATGCCCCTGTCATGGATCTGTCATAGGGAAGGCAGCCTCATCCACTGACATTCTGGTGACAGGTTGGGAGGAGGCTTCAGGAGCAGTTGGACCACGGAAGTGAGCCACAGCTTGGACCCAGAAAGCAGGAAATCAGGGAGAGCTTCCAGACCAAGATCCAGGAGGAAAGAGAGAGGGTCTGCAGAGTGAGGAGTGCTCAGGATCAGCTCTGTACCTCCGACAGTACTAGGAGAAGCAGCACACACAGGACCCTTCCCCCACGCACCTTCTGTGTGAGCACACATTTGCTAAGATCACTGCGCACTGTAAGGTCTTGGGGGATATGCTGTGGTGAAAAAAGCCTAATGATGAACACTGGGACTGTCGGGTTTTCTGAGCCACTCACACACTATTTAAATAGAAAAGTAGCTTCCAGTCAAGTACAGCTTCTCAGAAAAGCTGGCAACATATGATCTCACTTGTAGTACAGTCACTAAAACAGCCGAGAATATCTAGAGGAAGAGTCATCCATGGGCCACCACATTAAATTTTAGAAAAGAATTGAGTGACAGTCCTCAGGTTTCTAAGGTAAGCACTGTGCCCAGGATACATGAAGAAGATCTAGATCATGTCTGTACAGACACAACCTGGTTTATTGACTTTTTTTGGCAGAAATCTTATGTTCCCAGGGAGAATAAGTCTCTAATTACTTTTGGAGTTTCCCTCTCATCCTTGTTTTCTGAAGGCAGCCAGTGCAGGGCATGGGGGGGGGGGCGGGGGGAAGGACCAGCTGGGTATTTCATCTGATGACGGCTTGGGCTGTAAGCAGCTTGCTTTAGCCTGCCACACACACACACACACACACACACACACACACACACACACACCCCAAGCTCTTAGGTGAGATGCCAGCCAAGTAAAGCCTGCTCCATTTTCTAAGCCATGTGAGCTCCCAATGAAGCAAAGCCTTCCCCTGGCCCTGACCACCACCACATGGATCAGGAAAACCACCCAGCTGAGCACAGCTAATGTATAGAATAATGGGGGGGCTAAGCCCCCAATTTTGAGGTAGATTGTTACACAGCAACATGAAACTGGAGCTGCCAGTGAAGGCATCCATCTTTTGGCTACAGGGATTAGGGCTGGGTAAGAACTAATATGAGGAGGCCTGTCACTGTGGGACTGCTGGTCTAGAACTAAAAGGCTGGGCTGAGCCAGCAAATACCACAGGGTACACTTACTACAGAACTCATGAAGAGCAGTTGCAGAAGACCAAGGAGAGGCCGAGCTATAACACAGTAGGAACTGCGTGAACAGGAGCTAGCTAGCCATGAAGAATGGAGAGATGCCAGAGCTAAGCCAGCACAACCCTGGAACTAGAGGACACAGATGCTCTCGGTCACCAGGGCTTCTGACAGCTTTCTGGCCCTCTGAGGCAGGAATGCAGTGTTTTGATCCGAGTTCCCTGTGGTCTCTCATGATTTCCTGTGAGTGCCAACACTTTCAGCCGGTTCTCTGCCAGCTAGTCTTGGTGAATTTCTGTTCCTGGTAACCAGCTACACCAGGACTTTTCCACCTTGAGATTCTGCCATCAAAAGCACAGCAATGAACATGCACGGTAACTGTTCTCAGGGAGAGATTACTTCAGTGAGGAGAGAAGAAAGATCGATCAACTCCTCCCCACAGTGCTGGTGGGAAATGAGCCACAGAAGTCCCTGCCCACATTCCTGATACAGAGTGAAACCAATAAGAACACAACCAAGTTAAAACCACAGCAGCAGCCAGACTGCGCAGGAAGTGGCCAACTAAGGAACAGGGTCCTGTTGCACAGCTCCGCCAGGCTGGCCTCCTGCTCAGGTCACCTAAGAGCTGCGACTGCAGGCATGTGCTACTGCACTACACTGAAGTTAACAGGCTCATAAAGCTAGCAGTAGCTACTCTGAGAAGCGATAAAAATACAGAAAACTCTTTCTTATACTCGACCGAACTAGGGAGGGACACAGTTAATGATGGTTCTTGTATCTTTTGTTTATAGAGCGGAGGAAAAAAACAATTGGATAGAAAGAGAAGAGACAAGTGACCCTGGTCCAATTCAAAGCTAGAAAACCACTGTACGCACGCACGCACGCACGCACGCACGCACGCACGCACGCACGCACCACCACAGAGAAGCAGCACCTGAGTATCTGAGAAGGAACCAAGAGCAAGAGGTAGCATGTAATTCGGGATGGCCACCAAGGCTGGAGCCTGAAGCAGGGTGGCGGCGGAGCTCCGCACTGATTGTGAATGTGGGACATAGAGTAAAGGCAGAGGCCATACGGGTCTAGGAGATGTGAAACGGAAGGGCTGGTGTTGTGGCTCCGCAGTACAGTGCATGTCTAGCACGCAGAAGGCCATGTGTTCTGTCTCCAGCACCCATCCCATACTGGACATGACTGACAGCAAATGTTATGTTTCAGAGCAAGGCAACAGTGCTTAAATGTAGAAATATTGCTTACAAATATCATGAAATTTAAAACAGAGAAAAAGATTTTAAACATATATGTGTCTTGTGAAACAGTATCAAAACATACATACATACATGGGTGAATGTACACTCACACACATAAGCATACACACACACACACACACACACACACACACTCCAAGAATCTTAACAAATCCTAAGAAGAAACATAACATCATGATAAGACCTGCCATCGGGGGTCTGAAAAGATGACTTAGATGTAAGAGGGGTTGCTGCTCTTGTAGAGGACCCAGGTTTGACTTCCAGTATCTACGTTGGGCAACTCACAACTGCCTGTATCTCCAGCTCCAGAGGATCGAATGCCCTTTTCTGTTTACGGGTACCAGCATACATATGCACACACATGTATACACACACAAATAGAAAGAAAGTAAGTCTCTTTAAAAAAAAATACACCACCATTTAAGAAAATTATAGCTGGGCATGGTGGCTCACGCCTTTAATCCCAGCACTAGGGAGGCAGAGGCAGGCAGATTTCTGAGTTCGAGGCCAGCCTGGTCTACAGAGTGAGTTCCAGGATAGCCAGGGCTACACAGAGAAACCCTGCCTCAAAAACCAAACAAACAAAAAAGAAAATTACAAAAAAGATGTTCACTCTCCTCCATTCACTAACAGAGCTATGCTAACAATTTGAAGTGCTGACAAACACTTCAAGTCCATCAAACCAGCAGCACTAAGGCCAATGTGAACATGAACGTGGGTTGTGTTGCTGCTTGCACACTGTGTTGATGGTTCCACATGAGGTCTGACACATAGTACCTGTGAGGTGCATCTGGCTTGAGTTTGCACTCAGTGTTCACCCACTAAGGAATAAACATACGAGGACTTGTATGTAAATGCCCACAGGAGCTCTGTTCAAGGGAACAATGAGTAGAACACCAAGATGTTAATAGACCTGGGCAGGACAACCACAGATGCTTTCTTCTCTCCATATTTCAAACCCATTTTCAAAACTGGAAAGCTAAATAAGCAAGAAAAGATTTAAAACAAAACAAAACAAAAAATGAGGAAGAAAAAGTCACCATGGGTTAGGAGTCAAGAAAACATGGCCTGAGGGCTGGCCAGTTGGAGTTAGGAGCAGCCCAGATGAAACATATTGAGTAAGAACTCGGGGTTATTGATGGGAAAGTAGATTGTAATAGCACGGGATATGTAATAATAGTATAGAATAGGTATCTGCCCAGCTCTTGTGATGTTTAAGGCTTATTGTAAATCTAAAGCTTGCGTGTGCCTTTTATCCAGGAGCTAAATGGTCACAGGCACAACCCCTGGATTGTGATTACATTTTCTACAAAATAAAACAACAACAAAAACCCCAAGTGAACACCCTCGGACTTTCTTACTTTAACTTTTTACCAGCAGGTACCTCTTGTGAGCATAACTAAAGATTCCCTGCTTGCCCTTGGCCAGAAGTAGGTAGTGCCTGCCCCTTCTGTGGTTCAGATGAGAAGGGTGAAGCCCAAGGAAAGAGGTGTTGACCCTAAAGCAATGAATGGAGCCTCAAAATCAGAAGAACTTAATATCAGAAGAAGTTAATGCAAGCAGCTCATAGCCACTGTAACTCGAGCTCCCAATGTCCCCTTCTGACCTCCACAGGCACCAAACATGCACATGGTTACACATAAATGCATCAGGCAAGCACTCATCCACTTAATAAATAAATAAATAAATAAATAAATAAATAAATAAATCCAAACCAAGCACATAGGCACCACGTGCAGCGTCCTAGCAAAACGTAAAAGACCTTACTTGTTACCCAACCCCACACACTTCTTCTCTCATAAACGCAAGCCCAAGGTCATCTCTTCTCTAGACATAACTCAAAAGGCTCCTCCGGCACAGCTGTCCTTTCCCATCGCCTGCCTTTGAGATACTGCATCTTGTGCTGTCTCGCAGTAGACACAGAAGGCTCCCATTTCAGTGACTCTAGCACAGCACTTCCTCAAGCTTAGGACATTTCGAAAGCATACCCAGGGCACTCAGGAAAACGGGAGCCAGGCTTCAGCAGGCTGGAGTGGGCGCCACAGTTCTGTTTCTGCTGTTGCGGTTTGTTTGCTTTTTAACAGTGTCTTTCTACAGAGCTCAAGCTGATCCCAAGTCTGCTACTCCCTCAGTCTGCATGAGGTCCTACACAGCCGGCTAGGGGGACAACACATACACCTGGCCCACTTCTGCACTTCTAGTGAAGAAATCCATAGAGTCCACCCTAAAACGGGGTACCCTGGTAGTTCAAAATTAAGGCCCCCAAAGAGTAGCAGATGCTGGAAGAGGTTTCTGAAGTTCCCATATCTGTCTAAAGATCAGACTCTCGAAAGAATAATGCAATTGCCTTTGCCACTTCTCTCGCTGTCATGGACTAACCTCGGTTCAGCAGGAGAAAGTAGAAACACACTACTCAGATTTGTGCATGAGTCCCTGTCTATGTCTAGCCCACTTGGTTCCAGGCACTTTTTATGATCTGAGCCCCAGGGCTGCTCATTTACCTAGAACCGTTTACTGCCCCTCACAGTTTAGACTCCAGTTTTGCCCCCTCCACCATGAGGAAGTAGGTATAAGCGCCTGGATCACACTGGGCTATGGGGGAGCAACACTCTGTGACGGCTCTCCGTGCACAGCACGTGGGTTTGTTAAACCCTCTTGTTTATTACAGCAGAGCTGCAGCGGCTGTTCCTTTTATTTCACACTAACAAGCTCCAACCTGAGGTCTAGCTAGCTACTTGGCTCCTGAACTACACTACAAGTCTGTATTTCCCTATAATAAAATAAAAGCAAAGAGAAGTTTGTTTCTCCCATAGAGCTTAAAGTGCCATACTTTATTTCTGAGTGTACAGGAGACCTGTGATCCACTCCTCCACCTCCCAGCAGCAACTGGTACAGCCAAATCCCTTTTTGTTATACATTTGCATGTCTGTTATATATTCTAAACACAACACAACACACACACACACACACACACACACACACACACACACACACACACACACCTTCTGTAGGAAGGTAAGTACTAGAATTCATGAAAATGATTTTGTAATTGTAAAAATGATCGAGAGTTTAACACGAGAAAATATAAATTGGCTAGCTTTGAAAAGACCCTTTATTACGTTAAATCAGCAAAATTAGTTGCAGGAAGATGCAGCTTTATAGCTGTATTTTAAACTGAGCATAAAGTTTGGAGGGTGAGTGTTGTGGGCTTGGTCTAGTGCTGATTGTACTATGTTAATCTAAGTCCCCCAAACTGCACAAGAAATCCACACATCTTCATGATACTGAGGGTCCCTCCCCTAGTTGGTTTTGATTGGTAAGTAAAGTTGCTGGCGGCCAATGGCTGGGCAGGAGACAGAGGCAGGCCTTTTAGGATTCCCTGGGCAAGGGATGGAGGAAGAAGGAGGGAGAGATCTGCCATGCTGGAAGGAGAACCAAGACACCATGCCTGAGAAGGCGTGGAACAGAGAACATAGCTTCCATGTAGGAGCCAGGGGGATGCAGCATGACTGGGTCTAGGGCAGCAAAAATGGAACTCAGATTTTAGTAAGTAATAACTTGTTACAGGAGTTTTCCTGTCCTATCACATTAGGTCAGCAGGAGGCCTGTGATTGGACAGGGAAAAGGGAGGCGGAGCTAAGAGTTGCGGGAGACAGAGAATGGCTCAGGGGAGGCAGAGGAAGGCCAACATTGAGGCAGATGTGAACCAGTATGGCTTTAACCAGTCACAGGTAGTTATGATATCATAAGGTTTGAATAATTGGGATAAAGCTTTCATCATTATCAATTGTTTCTGAAATTATTGTATTGGCATCTTGTAAATTGAGAATTTACTGATACATAAGTCTGACCGTTTAATTACGAGGTTCAAGAGTTTGGATTGACTTGGCTGATGGGTGGTGTGGTGGCTGACCGTGGGGTGGACAGTCACTTCGGGAAGCTTATCACAGCCACTCTGGGGAGTTGGCAAGATAAGAGAAGCTGGAGGCAAAGAGAGGGGTGCTCCAGCCCTGCTGGAGAGTTGGCGCGTAGAGACAGAGCCGGCAGGACCGCAGTGGGGCCGAGAGTTGGTGGCACATGTGCAGGAACGTGTTGGTCCTTTTTAAAAATATTTCCCGCAACAATAACTCAGGAATATTGGGGAGGATTAGCCATATGAAGGTAAGGAAGTGGCCCAGCCATTGAGCTGTTTAAGGCATATAAAATTATAAAGGCTGTGTGTGTGTGTCTCTCTCATTCAGGAATATAAAGCATTGGGCTGGGTAGTGATGAGCACTGTGTTGGGATCATGTGGGTAGCATTAATTGGGCACAGCTATAGGTGAGTACCTGAGAGTAATTTTACATGTGGTTGTCCAGGGCCAAAAATGCTTCTGCGACATTCCCAAGCACTTGGAAGAATGTTAATAGTTAATACATGTACCATATCATCTTCAAATCATTCCATGTTACATATGCCATAGGAAAAATTCTAGAATATACATCGAACAGCCGAAACTAAGTTCCTCTGGATGCTAGAATTATGTCTCGTTACTCTTAATATGATTTTATAATGATCACATATTACTCATAATGAAAATTAATTTTAAAGCATTCATATTGAAGTAAGATAACTAGAGGCCTCTCACATGAAGGAAGTTTCTTACAAATGGCAATTCCTTCCACTTCCCTTTGATTATGCCCCACATACATTTTCTAGTTTACAGTAGGACGACATTAAGATTACAACTAAATGAGAGACGGAAATCTTTAAGTTACTCATCAGTGTTTTCAACTTCTCATAAAGCAAGTGGTATTTATAAACTTCCAAGGGTAAAACGAGAAGGGACTTTATCTTCAGCAGAAGCCAGTGTGCCCAACATGAATCTGTGAACTCGCTCCAAGCCCAGGCCAAGCTGCTCTCTGTACCTGAGCCACTGTGGGAGGTGTGCTGTTGTCAGTAATTCCTGTGACCTTACTAAGGCTTCACTGTCTAACACCACAAGACAGAAATGCAATCCAAGGGGAAGAGCTGAAAGCAGTATTCAGAGTCGAAAGGCTCATGCCCGTCCAGCCTGCACTCTGCTTTGTGTTCCTAGTTGAGGGCGTGAGCTGCCTGCTCTGGCTGCCTTGGGTGCCTGCTGTCATACTTCCTAGGCATGCTAGTCCCTTGCCCATCTGGAACTGTGAGCGAAAATTAACTCTTACTTCCATGAGTCAGTTTGGTCATGATATTTTGTTACAGGAACAGAACAATAACTACTACGGGATGGTACCAGGAAGCGAGCTTCTGCTGTGTAGAACCACACCACGTTGTCTTATGAAGGAACATGCAAGACTGTAAAATGTTGGCCTAGAGAAGAGTTAAATGCTATAAGCAAAGCACCCAGCCAATGGCTCTCACTTCCCTGCCTCTGCAGTTAATCCAGGCTGTACACTCCCATCTAAAGGTTTACAGCCCTGGGTGAGAGAGAACACGAAATGTTTGTTTTTCTAGGTCTGGGTTACCTTTCTTAATATGGCCCTTTCACGTTCTATCCGTTTATCAGAAAGGTTCATAATTTCATTTTTCATTACAGCTAAGTAGTTTTCTGCAGTGTATATATATATATATATAGTCACTTTCACTGCCCACTCCTCAGCTGTATGACTTGTGGCTTGTTTCCATTTCTTAGCTATTGTGAATTGAGCAGTCATGAATACAGAATAGCAAGGACCTGTGGAGGATGATATCGAGTCCTTTGGGCACATGCCAAGGAGTGACAGAGCTGGGTCATGGTCGACTGATTCTTAGCTTTTTGCGAGTTCCCCACACTCTGATTTCCAGAGTGCGTGTACAGTTTGCAATTCCACCACCTGGGAACAGCAGCTGCTTTCTCTCACACCCCCTAGCATTTGTTGTTGGATGTTGCGTTGATCTTTGCCCTTCTAAGTGGGGTAAGATGAAATCTCAAAATTGTTTGATTTTTCATTTCCATAATTGCTAGGGGCAATGATGACTATTTAAAAAAGATATTACTTAGCCTTTTGTTTTGTTTGTGATTCTTTTGAGAACTCTCTGATCAGATCCCTGGTCCATTTTTTGAATGTGTTTTTGAGTCTGTCTTGTTTTCTTTTTGTTGTTGCTTCCTTGTTTGTTTTTGAGATCTTTATATATTCTGGATACTAAAGGAAGATCAGGGCACGAGTGATCTGAGGAGGGAAATGGTAAGATGGGTAGGGGAGCTGTATTCAGGGAGGAAGAAGGGAGATAAATATAGAAGGAGGGTAAAATAATAAGGATATCAGGGAAAGTCATAAGGAATCATACTATTAATTAGCACCTAAAATAACCATAATACATGTAATTCATAATACATGTACACACACACACACACACACACACACACACACACACACACACGGAGTTTAAATAAAAGTGTCTCATCCCTGACAATGCTCTAAGAGTCAAAGATCACCTAGCAAAAACCCCAGCATAAGGCATGAGAATCATCCTTTTGAGTTGTTGGCAAGGATTTTCCAAACGACTCCCCAAACATGCAGATTATTGCCTTTGGTTGCCTCCCCTCCCAGATGAAAGGCAACTCCCTATTGCTAAAGATACTATGTACGTCAGACTCAGGATCCAGAGGACCTAGGCTGGATCTGACCTGAAAACCTATTCTCTGAGGACTAGTTTTCATGGTACCAGAAGGTGCCACACAAGCTGTTGAAGGATGGAGCAACCAACAGTTCTACCTAAATATGATGCCTATGAGTCACAACAATGGCAGGCATGAAGCTAGAATCCTAAGGGTGCAGTAGTGGCATATACATGCCTTGGGAGTAACCATGGGCTCTCTAACTAGACATAAGACCTGCTCAACCAGAGTGAAACCGTGCTTGGTAATGGAAACCTAACCAACTATCAAGGGCTAGTGAAATCATAGATCTTAAGGGAGAACCTATGACTACCACTCTACTAAACCAACATAATCCCTAACTACACTTTAAATATCTATCCTTATACCCACAGATAAATATAGTCCTTACTTCTTATCAAAGAAACTACTCTTTGCAACAGACAGAGACCAGTACAGAAAACTACAATCAAAACAGAGTTGGGAATCTCAGTACCAGCTGATACATCTACCACAGAACTCCTACCCCAAAGGCTCAGGGATAGCTGCAGAAAAGAGGCAGAAAGATTAACACAAGGGAACAATGGGGTTCTGTGAGGCCATATCTCCTAGGACTGTCAGGAGCTACATCCACAAAGGCTTACCAGCATGACTGCCAAAACAGGAGCTAACAAGGATAGTGTGACACCAACAGACATGCTAACATGTAGAGGGAAAAGCTTCCACGGCCTAACTCTGCACAAAAACTACAGACAACTATGGTCTTCCTGGAGGAGCACACAATTTGTTATCCAATACATCAAACGGTCATCCTTGGAAATATGCATGCCGGTGACACTAGATGGAGCATGTTACATATATAGGAATATGTGTATTTATGTATTGGGAAAATGTGTATCCATACACACATATGTTTATAACAATGTTTAATGAAAAAAAGAGGTCATGAATTTGAAAGAGAGCAAGAATTCCTTCTTGTTCATATATATTCCTATAAGGGGGCGGGGTAGAGGAAGAAAAGAGGAGGGAAATGATGTAATTATAATATCAAAAGAAGTACCTTTTAAAAGCTGTTCTAGTCATAGTCTCTTTCGGGAGCACTAAGTGGTGCTGGAAGCTGTGTGTGCACCCTTAGACAACAGTGCATCCCACTCCTCATCAGAGAAACCTCTCTTTCCCCAGAGACCACTACAGAAACGCAGTTTCAGAGGGGATCAATAACAGCAACTCAGCTACAGATCATACCTGAGCTTTGCAGCAAAGATTCTGGCTGCTTTGTGCCCGCGCCCCAAGAAGTTACCTGCAGCTACATTAAAAATGTATGGACTAATGTTTTTTGGCCAGAAGAAATTTCAAGACAGATAATGTTGAGTCTATGGCATTGTTATTACTAAAAATACTTAGGCAGGTTTACAATGAAAATGAGCAAGTAGAGCAGAAAAAAAAAATGCAGCGAGGAAAAAACACTAGGAAGCTTAATGGGACAAAAAGAAAGGTTTGTGTGGAAGAGAGACTGTAACTGTCAAAGAGCATCCCGAGGGTAAGGTTAGGCCTGCTCTGAACTGGAAAAAGGAAAGACCCACCCAACTAAATCTCCAACAGGTCAAAGAGCACCTATACATTTTCTGCTTCTAGAAAGCAACTGAATAAAAGCACTACTGCTAATGTGATTCATGAGACCATGGTCCACCCCAAGCCGGCAGCTAACCTTGGGAGTGTCCTTAGCATGTGAGCACATGGCAGGAGAATCCCTCTGTAACAATCCGAGGGTGAAGAGGACCTGAGGCCATTACAGGCAGCTGTGAGAGCAAAGCTTGGGATGCAATGCAGACCCCCAAGGTGCTGGAGATGACAAAGCTGTGGGCGATCTGCCAAGGACAGCAGAATACAGGGAGTGGAACCAGCCCAAGGGAGGGAAGTATGTTGGGGACAGCAAAGCTGGAGGGGCTGTGCCATCAACGCTCTTTAAAACTGAAGTCCCTGAAAATGGAACTATGGGACCTGGCATTTTTCCTGCTGGGATTCAGACTAGTTCAGAATTTCCTCCTCATGTCCCCATTCCTCCCTTTGAAATGGTAATGGATAGTCTCTGCCATGATATGCTAGGTATACATAATTTTACTTTTATTTTATAGGAGTTACAGCTAGAAATTGTTTTTGAATTTCAGAAGATTTTGGACTTTTAAACAATGTTGAGATTGTGAAAGACGATGGGGAATTTTGGAGCTGAACGAAATTAATTTTGCATTATGATATGGCCATGAGCCTATGGAAACCAAGGATTGGAATGTGATGGTTTAGATGAGAAATATCCTTCACCGGCTCAGACATTTGGACACTTGGTTCCTACTGGTAGCACTGTTCGGAGAACTTTAGAAGATGTGGCCTTACTGGAAAAAAAAATATGATACTAGGGGTGGGCTTTGAAATTTTACAGCTTTGTTCCACTTCTATATTGCTTCCTTTGTTTCAAATCTGTGGTTAGAGATATGGGCTCTCAGCCTCCTGTCTGGCCATCATTTTTGCTTGCTACCTTGCATCCCTGCCATAATGGACTCACCCCTCTGAAATGCTAAGCAACATCAATTCTCTAAGTTGCCTTGGTCAAGGATCTTTACCATAGCAACAGAAAAGCAAGTAACACAGTACCTTTAAGATTGTAATATTCCAGGTAAAGCTCTCCACTGCCTTCTGTAGTTTCCGTTCCTTCAGCCCCTCCTTGGTGCCTATGCTGTGCAAGTGTTCATGAAATTCCATGGCTGAGAGAAATAAAAACAGACGAAGGTTATTGTTTCCCTATGCTATATAGGTGGTAATGAACTGCCAACACGTATTTCCTAGATATATCTAGGACAATTCCAAGCCACACTGGAATTTCATAAGTGTGTCTATTTAAGAACACGATGAGAGGGAACACAGATGACTCAACCCATCCACAGAGGGGGGTGTCTTTGAGGGCGGCCGACGAGTGCTCCTCACAGGTCTGCAGGTAGTTACTTCTACCTGCTCTTACTTTAGGTACAGGCTGCCAACAACCATATAAAGGAACTAAGGCTGGCCCAGGGATCTGGAGTGTCAGAGGCAAGTTTCATCTACTAAAAACCAGCACTGGCGCAGGACGTGGACAGTGCAAAGATGCACACTTGCTGCCGGTAAACAGCAGGCCTAGCTGCTGGAAAGGGGAGAAGAAGCGCCACCATTCATTACTCTGTGATTCTTTACACAGTTGACTTAATCAAATGACTAATCTTTTCAAAAACAGTCTCTGTAGATGGGTGCTCACAGCAATAACGGAAGAGTCTTTCTTTTATTTGGAGTCACTATAACTCATAGGTTGTTTTTTTTTCCCCCCTATCGTCAGTTAGTCATTCCACCACTGAGCAACAAGACCCCTTCAAAACAAGACCTACACAATTCTTAAGCAATCGATTGTCTTTGATACCTCCCTTGCTTTCTAGAAAAAGATACTCTAATTTCCAAATACATTCTTCATTCCAGACTTTCCAGGGCTAGTTGTTTTCTCCAAGGATAGTGTATACATGCCTCTGAGTGTGTGTGTGTGTGTGTGTGAGAGAGAGAGAGACACACACAGAGAGAGTCAGAGAGAAAGACACAAAGAGAGAACCCATATGTGCATAAGTGTATTTATTATATCTGTATTTTGATCATATTCACTGCCTAACTGCTCCCAGAGCCACCCTCTGCTTGCATACCACTGCATTCAGTTTATATTGGCCATCTACTCCTAGACTTGGAACCCACCCTGGAGTGTGTTTACCCTATCAGGGATCACATCATTAAACAAGAATGACCCCCTTTTTGCTGCAGCCATCAAATACCAATACTTTTCAACTAGTGGTGGCATTTTGTACCTACCTTCCTTACTCCATTCTGGAATCTTGTCTGGGTTATGCAAGTGTTATGCCTGCTGCCAAAACTGCTGTAAGTTCAGGGTAGGTACAACTATCCTGTTTTGCCTGGAAAACACTATTTACCTAATGCTATCCACCATATATGACTCTTTCAATCTTCCCCCTACCTTTACAGTAAAGAGCCTTGGGGGAGGGATGTGGTCTTAGTTAAAATTACTATTGCTGTGATGAAACACCATGATCAAAACTAACTTGAGGAAAAAGGGGATCTATTTGGCTTATATTTCCTCATCACTGTTCATTATTGAAGGAAGTTGAGCTGATTCAGAGGCCATGGAGGAATGATGCTTACTGGCTTACTTCTCATCGCTTATTCGGCCTGCTTTCTTATAGACTCCCAGACTACCAACCCAGGGGAGGCCCCACCCACAATGGGCTCCAGCCTCTCATATTAATCACTAATTTAAAAACTGCCCTACAGATCTGCCCACAACCCAATCCTACGGAGGCATTTTCTCAATTCAGGTTCCCTTTTCTCCAGAGACTCTACCTCATGTCAAGTTGATAAGTTGCTTGCACAAGGTATGATATATATGCATTTAGGGCTGCAATCCCTTTTAACTGCACATTGATCAACTGAAGGTGCATGTCACCTGCAGCAATTAACCAACAAGAAGCAGCTTCTCTGATGAGGGCTGCGAGATGTACTGATCCATGAGTATAGCAATAGGCTACTAGGAGTACTCTTAATACTATGTCCTTTAGCAAAATGGCAGTACTGGTTTCTCTCACAAGACCTAGGGCCTATCTAGCCACATGCTCATGGCCCCTTTAACAGTGCCAGGTGTGGTTTCCATCTCATAGAATGAACCTAAGATCTAAGCCGAGAGTGGTTGGTTATTGCCATAACAACACTTATGCTACAGTTATACCAGTGGGCACATCTTGTCAGGCCAGCTGTGGTAGCTTACAGGGGTTACAGCTGTGTCTGACTGACAGTGTGCACAGTACCCTCCAGCGCCATGAAAGCCAGCCAGTAAGTGTGAAGCCTCTAGGCAACTATCAGCTTGGGTTTCCATGTTCTAGGAGTGACATGTGGCTTCTTTATTAATCGGATCTTACCATCAAGTTCCAGAGGGTAACCCAGAGAACTCTCAGTAGTCTGTAATACCTAGGGGCGTCCACAGGACCCCATTGGCCAACTAAGATCCATTCCTGGTCCTGGGTTTTTTTATTTGCTAGCTGTTGGGAGCCGCCCCCACATTCGCCGTCACAAGATGGCGCTGACATCCTGTGTTCTAAGTGGTAAACAAATAATCTGCGCATGTGCCAAGGGTATTTTACCACTACATGTACTCTGCCTTTCCCGTGACGTCAACTCGGCCATGGGCTGCAGCCAATTAGGGAGTGATGTGTCCTAGGCAAAGAATAATTTTCCTTAAAAGGGGACGGGGTTTCCGCCATTCGCTCTCTTGCTGGCGCTCTGGCGCGCTGGCGCTCTGGCGCGCTGGCGCTCTGGCTCCTAAAGATGTAAGCGGGGGGCTTTCGTTTTTGGGGCTGGGGGCTTGCGCTCCTGCTCCTGAAGATGTAAGCAATAAAGTTTTGCCGCAGAAGATTCTGGTTTGTTGTGTTCTTCCTGGCCGGTCGTGAGAACGCGTTTAAGAGTTGGTGCTGAAACCCGGGACGAAAAAATCCAAAAAAAAAAAAAAAAAACCCGGGACGAGAAAATACAAAAAAACTCGGGACGGGAGTTAACCATCACCGGCACAAGGAAGATCCCTCATTCCGGAACCAGAACTGCGGGTTATGGTAATGAAGGTTCCCGTAAAACAGACTGTTGAGAAGGATTCAACTACGTAAATTCAGAACTCTTCAGCTGGAAAATGGCGGTAATAAAGTGTTCCCGCATCACAGACTGTTGAGAAGGATTCAACTACATAAATTCAGAACTCTTCAGCTGGGGAACAAAAGTACCAGTGAGTACAGCTTTACAAGGTAAGTCTGGTCTTGAACTTTCTAAGGAAATTCAAGACAGTCTATCAGAAGTAAAGTGGGGAATAGCTTTACAAAGTACGCCTGGCCTTGAACTTTCTAACGAAATTCAAGACAGTCTATCAGAAGTAAAGTGAAAAATAGCTTTACAAGGTATGTTTGGCCTTGAACTTTTTCTAGTGTTAGGAGCCTTTTTGTTCCTTTTCACATGTTATCAAGTGGTTAAGGCAGGGCGGATTCTGGATGAAATTCAGGACAATCTATCAGAAGTAAAGCGGGGAGAGAGAGTAGGAGCAAAGAGAAAATATGGTACACAAAATAAGCATACAGGCCTTTCCAAGGGTCTTGAACCTGAGGAAAAGTTTAGGTCAGGTAAGAATACCTGGGGAGAGATTAGAAGGAAGGAGAAGGAAAAAGAAAAAAAAAAAAGATCAATTAGCGGAGGTCTCTAGGAGAAGGAGCCTATACTCATCACTAGGTGAGCTCAAGGAGCCAGTTCTTAATAGTTCTGAATCAGATAAAAAGGCTATTAGGGCCTAAAAGGCGCTCTCCCGAGCAGGTGAAGCCACTGGACAATAATGACAGAGGCAGGCTCTTGCAGCCTACAAGGTCTTATTGTCTACCCTGGAGTTGTAGATCAAAATTATAAAGGGGAACTTCAGGTTCTCTGTTCTTGTCCTCAAGTTGTCTTTTCTATATCACAAGGGGACAAAATAGCTCAACTAATAATTTTGCCAAGCCTACATGGCTGTTTTTTCTTCCTCTGGTATTCCTAGAGCTACAAGAGGGATTGGTTCTACTGAAAATGATTCTGATTACTTAATAATGCCTTTAGATTGTTGTCAAATTTTATCTACTCCTCATGTAGGGGTAAACCCTCGTGGCGTCAGGCCATTACAGGTCTGGCAAATGGATGTCACGCATATTTCCTCCTTTGAGAGAAATCAATACCTTAAATGATTTTCAAAAGCTGTTGGGAGATATTAATTGGCTCAGACCTTTTTTAAAGATTCCTTCCGCTGAGTTAAGGCCTTTGTTTGGTATTTTAAAAGGAGATCCTCATATCTCCTCCCCTAGGGCTCTTACTCTAGCTGCTAACCAGGCCTTACAAAAGGTGGAAAAAGCCTTATAGAATGCACAATTACAACGTATTGAGGATTCGCAGCCTTTCAGTTTGTGTGTCTTTAAGACAGCACAATTGCCAACCGCAGTTTTGTGGCAGAATGGGCCATTGTTGTGGATCCATCCAAACGTATCCCCAGCTAAAATAATAGATTGGTATCCTGATGCAATTGCACAGCTTGCCCTTAAAGGCCTAAAAGCAGCAATCACCCACTTTGGGCGAAGTCCATATCTTTTAAT
This sequence comes from Mus musculus, assembly GCF_000001635.26. Taxonomy (NCBI): domain Eukaryota; kingdom Metazoa; phylum Chordata; class Mammalia; order Rodentia; family Muridae; genus Mus; species Mus musculus. The sequence goes on along the minus strand of NC_000083.6, from coordinate 50,663,531 downwards.
TGTACCTTATACCGCTGCACAGGTTCAAACCTTGGCAGCCACATCTAATGATTGGGCAGTTTTAGTTACCTCCTTTTCAGGACAAATAGATAACCATTATCCAAAACATCCAATTTTACAGTTTGCCCAAAATCAATCTGTTGTGTTTCCACAAATAACAGTAAGAAACCCACTTAAAAATGGGATTGTGGTATATACTGATGGATCAAAAACTGGCATAGGTGCCTATGTGGCTAATGGTAAAGTGGTATCCAAACAATATAATGAAAATTCACCTCAAGTAGTAAAATGTTTAGTGGTTTTAAAAGTTTTAAAAACCTTTTTAGAACCCCTTAATATTGTGTCAGATTCCTGTTATGTGGTTAATGCAGTAAATCTTTTAGAAGTGGCTGGAGTGATTAAGCCTTCCAGTAGAGTTGCCAATATTTTTCAGCAGATACAATTAGTTTTGTTATCTAGAAGATTTCCTGTTTATATTACTCATGTTAGAGCCCATTCAGGCCTACCTGGCCCCATGGCTCTGAAAAATGATTTGGCAGATAAGGCCACTAAAGTGGTGACTGCTGCCCTATCATCCCCGGTAGAGGCTGCAAGAAATTTTCATAACAATTTTCATGTGACGGCTAAAACATTACGCAGTCGTTTCTCCTTGACAAGAAAAGAAGCCCATGACATTGTTACTCAATGTCAAAGCTGCTGTGAGTTCTTGCCAGTTCCTCATGTGGAAATTAACCCACGCGGTATTCGACCTCTACAGGTCTGGCAAATGGATGTTACACATGTTTCTTCCTTTGGAAAACTTCAATATCTCCATGTGTCCATTGACACATGTTCTGACATCATGTTTGCTTCTCCGTTAACCGGAGAAAAGGCCTCACATGTGATTCAACATTGTCTTGAGGCATGGAGTGCTTGGGGGAAACCCAAACTCCTTAAGACTGATAATGGACCAGCTTATACATCTCAAAAATTCCAGCAGTTCTGCCGTCAGATGGACGTGACCCACCTGACTGGACTTCCATACAACCCTCAAGGACAGGGTATTGTTGAGCGTGCGCATCGCACCCTCAAAGCCTATCTTATAAAACAGAAGAGGGGAATTGAGGAGACTCTACCCCGAGTACCAAGAGTGTCTGTGTCTATAGCACTCTTTACACTCAATTTTTAAAATATTGATGTTCATGGCCATACTGCGGCTGAACGTCATTGTTCAGAGCCAGATAGGCCCAATGAGATGGTTAAATGGAAAAATGTCCTTGATAATAAATGGTATGGCCCGGATCCTATTTTGATAAGATCCAGGGGAGCTATCTGTGTTTTCCCACAGAATGAAAACAACCCATTTTGGATACCAGAAAGACTCACCCGAAAAATCCAGACTTACCAAGGGAATACTGATGTCCCTCGTCTTGGTGATGTCCAGGGCGTCAATAATAAAGAGAGAGCAGCGTTGGGGGATAATGTCGACATTTCCACTCCTAATGACGGTGATGTATAATGCTCAAGTATTCCCCTGCTTTTTTACCACTAACTAGGAACTGGGTTTGGCCTTGATTCAGACAGCCTTGGCTCTGTCTGGACAGGTCCAGACGACTGACACCATTAACACTTTGTCAGCCTCAGTGACTACAGTCATAGATAAACAGGCCTCAGCTAATGTCAAGATACAGGGTGGTCTCATGCTGGTTAATCAACTCATAGATCTTGTCCAGGTACAACTAGATGTATTATGGCAAATAGCTCAGCTGGGATGTGAACAAAAGTTTCCGGGATTGTGTGTTACTTCCATTCAGTATGAAAAATTTACTAGGGCAGCTAATTTGTCAAAAAGTCTTTTTCAGTATATGTTACAGAATTGGACGGCTAAATTTGAACAGATCCTTCGAGAATTGAGACTTCAGGTCAACTCCACGCGCTTGGACCTGTCCCTGACCAAAGGATTACCCAATTGGATCTCCTCAGCATTTCCCTTCTTTAAAGAATGGGTGGGATTGATATTATTTGGAGATACACTTTGCTGTGGATTAGTGTTGCTTCTTTGGTTGGTCTGTAAGCTTAAGGCCCAAACTAGGAGAGACAAGGTGGTTATTGCCCAGGCACTTGCAGCTCTAGAACATGGTGCTTCCCCTGATATATCTATGCTTAGGCAATAGGTCGCTGGCCACTCAGCTCTTGCATCCCACGAGGCTAGACTCATTGCACGGGATAGAGTGAGTGTGCTTCAGCAGCCCGAGAGAGTTGCACAGCTAAGCACTGCAGTAGAAGGGCTCTGCGGCATATATGAGCCTATTCTAGAGAGACATGTCATCTTTCAAGAAGGTTGAGTGTCCAAGTGTCCTTCTCTCCAGGCAAAACGACACGGGAGCAGGTCAGGGTTGCTCTGGGTAAAAGCCTGTGAGCCTAAGAGCTAATCCTGTACATGGCTCCTTTACCTGCACACTGGGGATTTGACCTCTATCTCCACTCTCATTAATATGGGTGGCCTATTGCTCTTATTAAAAGGAAAGGGGGAGATGTTGGGAGCCGCCCCCACATTCGCCGTCACAAGATGGCGCTGACATCCTGTGTTCTAAGTGGTAAACAAATAATCTGCGCATGTGCCAAGGGTATTTTACCACTACATGTACTCTGCCTTTCCCGTGACGTCAACTCGGCCATGGGCTGCAGCCAATCAGGGAGTGATGCGTCCTAGGCAAAGAATAATTCTCCTTAAAAGGGGACGGGGTTTCCGCCATTCGCTCTCTTGCTGGCGCTCTGGCGCGCTGGCGCTCTGGCGCGCTGGCGCTCTGGCTCCTAAAGATGTAAGCGGGGGGCTTTCGTTTTTGGGGCTGGGGGCTTGCGCTCCTGCTCCTGAAGATGTAAGCAATAAAGTTTTGCCGCAGAAGATTCTGGTTTGTTGTGTTCTTCCTGGCCAGTCGTGAGAACGCGTTTAAGAGCTAGCATGGGTTGTCTAGTTGTTGTATTACCTCCTGCTGTAGGGTAACTCTATTTAAACTGTGTATGTATGTATGTGTGTGTGTATGTATGTATGCATGAATGCATGAATACATACATATGTTTTAGGAAGCTTCCTGTTTAGGGGTTTCCCATGTGGGTTTTCTAGAAGGCCCTCAGTGTTAGTTATCCCTCCCCCATACTCCTTCTTTACCCTGATCTCCCATTCCTCACCGTTCCTGTTCTTTACCTTAGGCCAGTTCCCATGGCTCCTTACTAACTTCCTAACCTCTACAGGTATTCCAAATGTAATACACATATATGAAAATACAAAGCTATTATCCACAAATGAGACAAAACCATGAGACATTTGTCTTTCTGTAGCAGGGATACCTCAGAATAATCGTTTCTAGCCTCATCCATTTATGTATAAATTTCCTACTTCCTTAAGTAGCACATATATTTTCTATAATAGTATTATTATATAAACAATATTACATATATTTTTTATTCACTCCTCAGTTGATGGGCATTTAGGGCACTTCCCTTCTTCAGGCAATGTGACCAGCATGGTTTGAATGGGAATATCCCCCATAAACTTCCATATTTGAGAATTGGGAGGTGTGTCACTAGGGGTGATATTTGAGGTTTCCAAAGACCCCTTTATTCTAGTTGGTTCTTTCTGCCTCTGCTTTGAGGATTGCATGTAAACTCAAAGCTATTGCCCCAACACCATGCCTGCCTGACGATTTGTTCCCCATATAATGGTCACGGACTCTAAGCCTTTAAAATGTTCGTAAGCCCTCAAACCCTTTCTTTTGTAAGTTGCTTTGGTCATGGTATCTCTTCATAGCAAGAGAATAGTAACTCATACAAGACTTATGAACATTTTAAAAGAGATCCTGAATCCTGGTGAGTTCAGGCCAGCCTGGTCTATGGAGTTAGTTCTAAAACAGCAAGGGCTACACAGAGAAATCCTGTCTTGAAAAACAAAATAAAACAAAACAGCATAAAAAAATAAAAGGAAAGAAGGAAGGAAGGAAGGAAGGAAGGAAGGAAGGAAGGAAGGGAAGGAGGGAGGGAGGGAGGGAGGGAGGAAGGAAGGAAGGGAGGGAGGGAGGGAGGGAGGGAGGGAAAAAAGAAAAGGAGATCTTACCAGTACTTTGGATTCAAATTTAATTAAAAATGTTTTTACATAACTTTTGAAAATTCATGCTTATTTTTCCTTTTTAGGTGAAAAATCTTAATTCCTAATGGACCAACGTGAATCATAATAATGAAGACTGTGAGCCAAACTTAAATTCTATCACTTTTGTCCTTGGGGTAGGTCTTACAGAGAACACACAGTAAGTCCTTTTACTCACGTGCTTACAGCTGAGTCCAACTGTTGGCTCACTTTTGTGTCTCTGTGTCAGTGTCTACGCGCTTTTCCTTTTTCTTTTTTAATTTACTCGGGAAGCCCCGTGACTGGGAAGACCGGTGTACCCGGGTTGGTGGGCTTCTTCCCTGCTCTCCCTGACGTCACACTCTGGACCCTATCTCTTCAGTAGTGTGGTTTCTCTTTTCACTGTACTGTCTGGATGCACACACAAGCCCAGGAGCACCACACAGCACACACTGCTCTGCACCTCATTTTTCTTCTTTCTGCTGCCCAGTGCATCTGACCCTGGACTGGTGCAGAACCTGTGTTCATGCTTCTGACAGCGCCAGAGCCTGAGCGCTGGGTGAGCCAGTGTGGATGTGCCCAGCCCCTACTGAGAGACGCTGAGAAGAGTCCTTTCTGCTACTTACTGCACTTATAGTAACTGTTAGATGGGAAGCATTTCCTGCTTTACATTTATTTTATTTTTCATGGTAATGGGGACTAAAATCAGGGTCTCATGCATAGTAAGCAAGCATTCTAACAATGAGATGTATCATCAGCTCTATTTTAAGTTTCATTATTTACTTATTTTAAAAGTGGAATAAAGTTTCTTTACATTTATGTTTATGTATTGTGTGTGTGTTTATGCACACACGCATATGGAAATGCAATGGCCCAATATGTAATATATGTGTTCAGAGGATAACGCGCTTCAGTTGGTGTTCTCTCCTTTCATCATGTATGCCCTGAAACCAAATTCAGGTTATAAGGCTTAGTGGCAAGTTCCTTTATCCACTGCACCACCTCACTTGCCTTTTAAGTTTAATTTTGAGCTAGGGTCTCGCTAAGTTTCCCGTGCTGGACTGCCTAGAGCCTGCAATCCTCCTACCCCAGCCCGCAGAATAGGCAGATGTGTGCCACTGTACCCGACTTCTGTGCTATTTCAGTCATGCTCACTTTCTGGTTGAGTATTCTATCGTCTAAACCCCTTCCTATATGATACCATTTCAAAACAACTCTCTGCAGTGACTGACAACTGTCTCTTACTGTCTAAACATTAATCAAAGGCTGACGCACAGGGCTGGAGTGACTAAGAGCGCTGTACTCTATCAGAGGATCTGGGTTTGAGTCTCAGCACCCATATGGTGGCTCATAACAATCTGTTAATCTACTTCTATAGGACCTGATACCTGCCTCTGGTCTTGGAGAGCACCAGGAATGTAGATAATACATAGACACATACATGCAGGAAAACATCCATATACATAAAGTAAAAAATACTTTTAAAAAGCTGACAGATTTAAAGTGACTACAATAAGCTGCCAATTTAGTATTTTTTTCTGTTTTTCCCACATTTAAAAGAATCTAAATTCTTAATTCTTACACTTCTTAAGAGTAGCTAGAAAACTCCATGCCAACACCAGCCATTCTGTTTATTCACCCTCTGCTCTGCTAACAAGGCACCAGGAGCATCCCAATGGGATTAACTGAACCCAGTCCTCTCTGGTGCTGTGAAGAGCTCAGACAATGAGCTGCATGCTCCACCAGTTTTTTCTTTAACAGACTAAAGGAAAACAAGACACAGAAGAAAAAAAAAAAAAGCAGCAAGGCTGGCAGCTAGATGGGAAAATGGCTTGTTGTGCCAGTGTAAGGAACCACATGTGGTCACAAGGACTCTTGCTCAAAAGCCAACTGTGCTGTCATAGACTTGCAAGCCTCACACTGGGGAGTGGAGTGGAGGCAAGAGGACCCCTGGGACTAGCTGGCCAGACAGACTTGTCTGCTCAGTGAGTTCCAGGCCAGTAAGTGACACACTATCTCAAAACACAAGTGAACAGCAGTAGAGGAACTTGGGGGTGACCTCTGGCCTCCATGTATATGCACACTCATATATGTGCCTGCCCACATGAATGTGTACACACACACACACACACACACACACACACACACACACACACACACACCTTGATAAGAACAGGAGTTACTCTAGTAAGACATAGGGAGCCTTCTAGTAGACATAAAGGACTTGTTTGAGTTGGGTATTAAGTAATTTTCCTATTTCCAAATATTTATCACAAAGAACTACTCCAGTTAAAAAAAAAGAGTCCTATCTTATCAAGAAACTTAAAAACAGGGTTCCTTCTCCTTTTATAAAACAATTCTGTTTAAAACACAGTGCAAGGTCAACAGTGGCTGTAAAACTCAGAAAAGCAAATGTTAAGATCAAGTCATCCAGCCTGCCCCAGATGTTTGAAAACTCCTCGTTGTTTAATTGTAGGAAAGAGAAGGGCATAGGGAGGAAGGAGTGGGCTGGGAGAGGGGGTGGGTCTGTGGGTCCTGGACAGGTAAGGAGCGAGAACTGCAGCCACTCAGACACTCTACAGAGCATGGAGCTCTGAGAGTGGGGCCTCACTGGAAAGTTACAAACCTCAGCCCCCACACTGCACCTAAACGCAGAGGTTCTCCCTCTAGGAGTCTATGGTTTAAGATGCTGGGACAGGTGCAGACGCAGGCATTTTTAGCACGTTAAGAGGGCAGGGCTAGGGATTTCTTGGAGGACAGCTGGACTAGGAGAGTAAGGAGCTAAGTCAGGCTAGAGAGATGTGTACAGGGCTAGGCTCAGGGATAACACTTGAAGCTCCAGAAATGACAAGACCACCAATCCTGTCTGTCCTTCAAGGGAAGGGGGCAGGAAGTGAGGAGGGCCGGTAAGGGTCTACTTTTTCTTTCTAGTCACTGCCTACTTCACATGGACATGATTTTTAAGTGATCTTGAACAGTGTTCTCTATGTTCTCCCTTATTAAAAGATTCTAACATAAAACCTAATGAGGAACACTTTCTTCAAGAAGTAAAGAGGAGCTTTTTGCCATGTGGGTTTCTAAAGAGAACTTCCCTATTTGTGTCAATTAATAGACAATGATCTCTAATATAAAAGTCAGGGGATCTCACCATTTCGAATAATGAGAGTAATTCTTGATTGCTGAAGTTAAAACATTATCTGGTTACGTATTGATGACACACCACTGGTAAGCAATTTGATGACACGTCATGCTACATTGTAGTAAAGCTCCTTATTCAAACATGCCAGTTACTTTGCAAGAATGGCCACAGAGCTCTAGGTACATTAACAGCAAACTAAGAATGGTAACTTGTGTTTAAGCAATCAGCATAACTATTCATAATTTTGTTAGGGAACACAATGGCAAAGTTATTAGATATCATACAGCCAAGATGGTAACAATATTAAAACAGTGACACAAAAATATATAACAATGGCTTTGTTTGAAATAAGCACCAAAATATGTGTATGTGTAATACCAAGGTAGCATTTTTGTACTAGAAGGCATGTCATACAGAAGATAAGACAGCCATGTGGCACAATATAAAACTTTACAAGATAAATAGGTTATTTAAAAATTATTTTAATCTCATAAAATAAACTAAAAATAATAAATCAGACAAATTTACATTTTGGAAAACCTAAGGAAGTGACTCTGTGATTTTAAGTAACCATATACAAGATAACAGCCAATCCCTCTCACGTAAATCTTTGAGGAGTAAGGCTGAGTGTCTCTTATCAGCAGACCACAGGTCATCCAGAGCCTGGGACATAAGCAGGGAGCGAATAGCACAGCTCAGTGCTGACTGCTGGCAGGCAGGGCCAGGGCCTCTCAGTTTGCCTGACTCTCCTGGTCAGGTGGCTCTTACTCTCTGGCATGCGAGCTTTCTCTGCACTCATGCTCAGCAGTTGTATCTTTTCCCCGTGGCCCTGGATTACAGCTGTTTGATTGGCAGTCCCTCAACTCTCACACTGAGGTAGCACCCACCACACAGGTTTTTTAATAAGGCTTGTTTAGTAGAGTCTTTACGGATGGATCTTAAAAGCATAGGAAGATTAGGAGCTCCCCAAAGTAGCTTCTGCTGGGCTAGGAAGAAGCCCAGGAACACTGGGAACACTCCATCAGTGACACCTCTGAGTTGTCACCAGTGAGAAACGATGCACACTAAGAGGCCTTTGTGAGGGAGGCCTGTCTCGTCATCTAATCTGCAGCATTGGGAACTGAAACAGAGGCCCTTCCAGCTTCAAAGATTAAGCATTTTTCACAAGATTATAGATAAAAAAACATAGTTTTCATAGATAGTTTAAAAACTGGAATTTTGTTTAGCCTGAGAAAATTACTCTGACAGTCATCTGCAAAATCAGTATTAGGAGCTTTACAGCATGTGTGAGAGCCTAAGGAGCCTTGGTACCTCAGAGAGCACTGTCTGGAGAGGGGCAGATGGCTGCTGCTGCTGCCTTGCTGCCTCTGCTGTGTGGACAGTGGGAAGCAGTCTGCGGTTCAGAAATAGACCAGGTCAACAATAATGGCAGACAGAGACATGGCTCCTTGTATCTTTTTACTTCCAAAATGCTCTTCCAGAACACATTTGCCATACTTTTGTACGTTTCAGAGGCACATATAACTTGTCACATTATCTTGGAGTTAATTCTTAACAAAATAATTATGTTTCTCCTGTTGGTCTATATCCCAAACACTAGTTTGGTTTCAACTAAATGACATAAATGACTGAAAGTACAACTCGCCATGTTTCCTTTAAAGGGAAAAGTGCACCAGGGAACACCAGTTAGAGAGGTAGCAGAGGCCAGAGCAGATGTAACAGCACCAGGCCCTCAGCTTATTCCCACAATCCATGGAGAAAAGTCAGCTGATAAGACGAAAGGATGGACCATCCAGAGACTGCCCCACCCGGGGATCCATCCCATAATCAGCCACCAAACCCAGGCACTACTGCATATGCCTGCAAGATTTTGCTGACAGGTCCCTGATATAGCTGTCTTGTGTGAGGCTATGCCAGTGCCTAGCAAACACATAAGTGGATGCTCACAGTCAGCTATTGGATGGAACACAGGACCCCCAATGGAGAAACAAGAGAAAGCACCCAAGGAGCTAAAGGGGTCTGCAACCCTATAGGTGGAACAACAATATGAACTAACCAGTACCCCCCCCCCCCCCCCAGAGCTCGTGTCTCTAGCTGCATATGTAGCAGGAGATGGCCTAGTCGGCCATCACTGGGAAGAGAGGCTCCTTGGTCTTGCAAACTTTATATGCCCCAGTACAGGGGAACACCAGGGCCAAGAAGTAGGAGTGGGTGGGTAGGGGAGCAGGGTGGGGGGAGGGTATAGGGAACTTTCGGGATAGCATTTGAAATGTATATAAAGAAAATATCTAATAGAAAAAAAAAAAGAGAAGTCATCTGAGATAGTACTTGTTGACAATCCCAATGCTGGGGACGGAGGGGCTGGGGGCACAAGGGACCCTTGGGCCAGCTACAAGACAACCTGGAAGATTTAGTGAGCCCAGGCAATGAGGCAATCCCTGTTAAGTGAATGGTTCTTGAAGAACAATCTGAAGTGGTCCTCTGTCCTCTACACACACACACACACACACACACACACACACACACACACACAGAGAGAGAGAGAGAGAGAGAGAGAGAGAGAGAGACAGAGAGAGACAGAGACAGAGACAGACAGACAGATAGACAGAGGCAGAGACACAGGCAGGCAGGCAGGCAGGCAGGCAAGCACTGGTAAAGAGACTAGAATTCTTCCACATACTGCCATCCATATACAGCCAGGGGTTACAGTTAATCCCGAGTTAAGAACCACATCTTAGTGGTTAACTAGAAGTGTGGTCCTGTGAAAGGGTGACTTGAGGGCCAGGTGCTGTATTATTCAACAGTCAGCACAGATAGACATTTAAAGGAATCAAAGCTTGAAGGCTGAGAACACAGTACACAACCCAGACAAAGCCAGAGAGTCACAAGCCTATGCTTAGAGGTGACTAAGCCCAGGAGCCAGCAAATGGTCAATCTCACAGAGAACTGCCACAGTTGCTCTTTCAAAACATATTTTTACATTGTATGTATGTGTGTGTGTGTGTGTGTGTGTGTGTGTGTGTGTGTGTATGTGTGTGTGTGTGTGTGTATGTATGTATGTATGTATGTATGTATGTGTGTGTGTGTGCCTGTGTATGGGTAAGCTCAAGTGTCTGAAGAGGCCAAGGCACTGAATTTTCCTGGAGCTGGAGTTACAGGCAGTACCTGGGAAACAGACTCAGGTCCTCTGGGAGAACGGCACTAGCTCTTTAACCACTGAGCAACCCCTCCATCCTGATGGTTACTCTTTTTGTTTAAAAACAAAAAGCACCACCACCACCATCACAACAAAACAAATCAACAAACAACAACAAACAACAACAACTCAGACTTTTAAAGCCTTGGTTGCTCTGTGCCCCCCAACCCTGCAGTTGGATTCCTCTGGTTACACAGACTGCTCTCAGAGAAGAACAGTAGGTCATTTTACCTCTGGGATACTAACCAAGGAGAGAACCTGCTTAAATACTTTCATTGTGATGACACTGGGAACTAAGGAAACGACAAATGGAAAATCCCTGGTTAGGTGATGTCCAAAGGTTTAATTCAGTCTCAAATCACAGGCCACATGAGAAAGAACCATGTTAGTCCACTGGTCTATACTGGAGGCCATAGAGGCATTAACTTTAGGTTTGTAACTGCAGTTCTTAAACACACAGTTTAAAAACTTTTATGATCATATGAAAGTGTGTCAATTAGATGTTTATATAAAGAAACACTTTTGAAAGTGCTTTTCCTGTGTGTGTGAATACATGGACACATACGTGTGGGTTTGTGGACTGTACCTTACAAGTGCCTGTGCACCTGTGTGTAAAGGCGGGGTTGAAATTTTGTGCCCTTCTTCAGCCAGTCTGCACCTGACTTTGAGACACGGTCTCTGAGGGAAGTCGCAGATTGGCTACATGGCTGACGAGGGAACACTGAACGGCTCTGCCTCATTGCCAGCAGAGGGTTACAAAAGCCCACCACAGCCACCTTTTCAACGGGCTCTGGAGATCCGAATGCAGCTTACCCTGCTGCAGGGAGACGCTTTCCTGAGGATCACCTCAAGCCAGTCACTGATTCTCCACATGCCATTTCCTTAAAATCCAAACAGCTCAGGTTTCTGATGCAAATGGGCATCTGGCCACATAATTATCCAAAGAGTACTTCAAAATGCTTTATAATTTAAATATTTTAAGTGGATGTTTTTGAGTTTCAGATTTAATGATAAAAGTCAAGGTAACATTGGTAGACTGTCATGTTTTTCAAAATTAATAAATGGGAACACAATTTTCAAATGAGCTAATGAAACCAGCCTGAAACAAGAGCACAAGTATCCACAGCTGTACCAGAGCACACTGAAGAGAAACATCGAAGCTTACTACTGATTCATCTCAGCACAAATAACACTGGAAACCCGTCGTCATTCCTCAGTGTGAGGCCCAGCATATGCACATCTATGTACACATATGTTAACTATGGTTAACAAAAGCACAGAGAAGCAACTTGCTGTGTAAAGGAGATGGAACTAAGTCAGAAACAGAGTATTGTTTCCTCATCTCATTGAAATCAGAGCCATTTTCCATAAGTAAATATAACACAGGTGACCTTTTACACATCCTGGCTATGGTATCTTCTATAAATTCTAAATATAGGAGATTAAATACAGCACACAACTTCAACAGTCATGAGGTACATTGATCTTAAAACAATGTACTTAAAGATTAGTTTTATTTTACCTTTTAAACTAAAAAGTTATTTAGAACTTACCAAATTAAGTATAGTAGGTTTTTGCTTCCATGGGTTCTATATCTGTGGATTCAATTAGCTCCTGATTGAAAATGTTGTGGTTACACGAATAATTAGTTCTTAGCAGAAAATTTACTTTGCTGTCTATTCTTTAAAAAAAAAATTCTCCCATCAAACAAAATCACAAGAGTATCTCTATGTTTCAAAAGACGGAAAGTGAAATCAAAGAGTCCAATTTATAAATGGTCTCAAAACTTAACTAGATTGCATAACTTTAATTTATTTCCAATTCCCCAAATTCCGTATAGGGGGCTGTTTGTAACCTAGAATATAGAATCTACATGACAGGGATGTTTAGGACATAAGCAGAGGGAAAATCACCAACCACATTGAAAATGCTATGGCACAACGCACTGCCCTGAAATGAAATCCGGATTGGGTTCCTTAACGAATTTCCACACAGTACATTTAGATACACAGCCTTGATTAAGTCCTCTGCCCAGCCCTGGTGAGGTCTGGTGTGTATATGTGAGCACAAGGGTATTTCATCTTCATCCTGTGGAGGTGTGGAAATGCCTAGTTACTTCCCAAATGGTTCAGGGCTGTAGTCTCCTTTTCTTGGCCATCTTCCCAAAACAATCTTGGCATTAACAAAAGCCAAATTATTTTAAGATGGATTTTGAACTGTTAAATCCTATTCCACATGAGACAGAATAGATAAACCAGCTCTTTTAAATATAGCCCTGAAACCAGATGGATGGCAAGATCTGTGTGATGCCGAATCCACCGCAGTACAATTTGTGAATGAATTAGACGAGTCTCTCTCCCTCCGCCAGCATTTTCCATCTGGGCAAATCTAGGTGAGCGAAGTTGCATAACTTGATGTTTTTTGGAATTTAACCATCATGCACAGACATGTGACTCATTTGGGTAACAGAAGAACTAAGCTCAGCGAGATGCTCCTCCTGTCCCGCCCGTCACAGAGGGACGCGCAGCGGCCACCTTACCACAGTTACTGAGATAAGGCTTGCTTGCTCTTTTCCCTTCATTGGTGAGATGGTAGACTACTAGCACTAGCAAAAACCAAGGTCTGCTCTAAGCAATGAAAAATACATTTATTGACATAAATAACCACACCCTACAGAGAGTACCCCACCACGCCCCGTCTGCAGTTCTCTTCCATTTTATTTACTTCTAGATAGACAGTACGACACAACAAGTTAAAAAGCTTAAGCCTACAAATCAATGCACAGAAAGTGTCTTTCCTTTCTCCATCTATCAGTTTCCGTGCCCCACTCCAGCTGAGCTGTTACCTCAGGAGCCTTCCAGAGAAATATCACAGCCATAGGCTCTGTGCTTCTAGCCCCATCTTTTAAAACAAATACTGCAAATAATATATATTTTATAAAATTATTATGCACATATTTTTACATATATGCATATAGTATGTGAATACATACCTATATATGCACACACATACATATTGCATATAATATTCATTATACATATGTATAATATACTTTAGCAGGGACTTCTTGTTGAAAATTGAGATTGTTCTCAATACTGCAAAGAAAACTTTGCCAAGTATGTAATCCTATCTGCACAAAGCTCCTAAAAAAATTAAACTGCTGACTCAAAATACATGTAATTTACAGATCTGAAATTGTCTGTGTGGCTTTCCTATGTTTGAACTCAAGTTACGCATGCCAGCTCTGAGACAGTTAAAATTTCCCCTGATGTCCTTCCAAGCTCTCACAATGTGTGTGTAAAGGGTCCTGAGGTCTCTTGATTAGCCTGGATCTGATGCAGGGCAGTCAGCATCCCTTTGGCACACCTCATCTCTTCTGTAGGCCAGCACATTCACCTGGCCACATAGGCTTCTGCACTTCAAGTGTGTGTATTTATTCTGTATCTCCTGACACAGAAGCGCTGGAGGGTCAGTCCACAGTCTCAACCTACAGTCACCTTTATATTTATGGTTCCCAAATTTATTATCTCTAGCCTTGGCCTGTCTTCTCAACTCTACACTGGGAAGTCAGTCAGGAAGTTACATTTAACTTCACCCCAAACAGACTCTGATCTTTCCTCTCAATACTGCCCAGGTTTGCTACAATAGTGAATAGCAGCTCCATCTCTCGAGGCTGGAGCAAAGATCTCGACTCATTCCCATTCCCCCCTTTTTATCCTACTACCTGTAAGTAATTTACTAGTAAATACTATCAGCCTAGCCTTCAGATTGCAAGTTTGGGCCACACAGAAAACTGTTCAATGTGTCTAATAACCACATTTGCTAACCTAAGAGCTCAGTAGACAGCCTGTGCCTGTATCCCAGCCTCATCTGTAGGCGATGGCAGTGCATGTGACGGCAGAGGGTTTTACTGTTTTGTATAAGCTCTTCCAGACACCGTTCTTGGTGTCTGGAGTGTGTGGAATAAACAGATGCCCAAGCCTGAGGACTTTAGGCAAAAGAAAACAGACCCTGTTTATGGATATGAGCAATTACAAGGTATGTGAGAAGGTAATAGCTGTTAAAGGGAAGAGAGCAGAGCAGGGCCAGGTGTCAGTGGGAGGGTGCTGCTAAGCTCTCAGAGTTGCCCTGGCTTCCTTCTGCTGCTGGGATAAAATATGCTGACACAGCACCACAGCACCATAGGGAAGAAAGGACTCATGCAGCTCACAGTTCCAGGCTACAGGCCATCACCACAAGGAAGTCCCAGTGGCCGAAGCCCGAAGCAGCCACTACCATCACATCTCCAGTTGCAAGCAGAGAAATGAATGCATGTGTGCCTAGCACTACTCACCTAGCTTTCTTTCTTTACTGTTACACAATTCAGGATTCAGACCCAGGGAATGGTGCCATCCATAACAGGTGATCTCATATAAATTAATGTGGAATAAAGACAATTCCTAAGAAACATCCACAGGCCACTCTGAGGTGTAGTCTCTCCCTGAGGCTCATTCCCCAAAGGGTTTTGGATTGTGTCATGTTGACAAAACCAACCATAAAAAGGGTGACCTTATCAGTCTGAATCATAGACTTGATCATGTCCTGGATTTCCTGCATTTTCCAGCCCTTTCTTCATAAGAGGATTCTCCCATTCAAGCAGCTCCTTGATTTGGATGACAGCCTGTTCTACACAGGTCTGACCTTCATCCCAATCCAAGAGCTCTTTCCACTTGACCCTTGTACTGTGAACTGAAAGAAAATTAAAATTCAAGGTCCATGACTCATGTGGCTTGCTAGTTAGGAAGGCTTTTTGGGCCTAGAACAAAGAACAAAGGCTGTAAAGTCATCCCAGGAACCAACTAGCCATAAAGTTAGGGAAGACATACAAGAATGTCCGGACTGGCCCGGCGCCTGCCTATCTCCTGCCCTTCTGACATGGGTTAAATGTTAACTAGATGCTCTGCTGTTACCTCGATCTGCACATACAGTTTGCTGATGTTTAAACTGTCCAATTGTGTGAAGCCACGCCAATTCTTCCCCTACCCCCACCCTTTTCCTATATAAACCCCTAGCTTTTGAGCCTCGTGGTCGACACCTCTGTCTCCTGTGTGAGATACATGCCGGCCTGGAGCTCCGTCATTAAACTACCTCGTGTGTTTGCATCAAGATGGTCTCTCGTGATTCTTTGGGTGTGCGCTATCTCGTGACTCGGGTGGGGTTATCCCCACGGAGGTCTTTCAGAACAACATGTGCAGCACACATGAAATAGTATTTCACACCTAATGCCTGTTTAAGCTGACACCTCAGGTTGGGAACAGAACACCAGGAAAGTTAGAAACACTAAGGATGGGTTTCTAACTATTTAATGATCTCCACTGCCTGTATATTCCCTCCAGTGTTCAAGACACTGGCAGGAACTGAAATGGGCTTTATAACTGCAAGTGTGGGACACAATGGGGTGCACTAGTGAGCTCTGATGACGGATGGAGCGCTAGCGAAGCATGATTGTGTAATTCCTGAATTAGACACTGGGGTGTTGTCCTAAGACCAACCCACATGCTTTAGCCTTGAATTAAAGTTCCATCATTGGACCCAACCTGAGTTTTTAAATATTTCTTCTGTGTCCTAACCAAATATTTCTTTTTAGTCAGAATAACATGCTCACATATATTGGTAGCACACCTTTATGATAAACCCTGAAAGGGTCCTATTCCTTTAGTATTTACAACTCCTTATATATCTTATATAATTCTATATTATACATTTTATAAATATAAGATATTTTATATTATTATATTTATTATGTTCTAAGAATTTCATATTAAAGATTGGCACTGGAGAGCTAGAAAACATGTAGAGGTCACCTATGCTAATTTATCTTAGATCTAATGATAACCTATGTGTGAATTTTAAAAATGTTCTAGTATTTGTCTGAGAAAAGTGATTTGTCTGTGGACTTAATTATGGTTCTTAGCTGCAGCAGGTAGTTATAACATACATAGCAACCATAGTTCTTTATCTGAACAGCAGGGCTAAAAGTCGAGGAGGACTATAGCTGACCCTACCTTCAATCCCTATGGAAACCATCAAATTGCTATTTAGATGAAAAGAATGTTCTCAGAGACTATGATTACCAAGGAAAAGCAGAGGAAGACACAGCCAAAGAGTACAACTTTGGAATGTGACCACAAAGCATGTACATCAGAAAGGGAAAGCCCCCTGCAACTTCCCTCCCCTTTTATTTGTGGAACAGGAAAAATGTCACCAATGAAAGGTATATACAAAAAAGGATTCAATGTCTTGGAAGGATAATCTGCTTATTACTCAGTCACCCAGCCAGTCCATGCTGCTTTTAAGCTGTCACTCTGTCCCTGGGGAGTGCACAGGGGACAGACATCCGGCCAAGAATGTACCAGAAGGTCTGCTCTACTTCTCCCAGAAAGAGAAGTTCTCAACCTGTAGTATGCTGATAATACTTAGATTGCTGAGCAGTATATGAAATATTTCAAGAGGGACCCTACCTCCAGGAGGTTCTGACTACCCTCTGAAACACCACCAGTGCAAAAGGTGATGTCAGGGATTGAGTAAAGAGGATGTGCCAGGAGATAGACTTCTAGACCAGCTGCTTGCGGACTCTGAGCTGTGAATGAGGTGTCACCTTTGCGATCCTTTCCCTTATACTTCCTTATGAAGGAAGAGAGAGAGAGAGAGAGAGAGAGAGAGAGAGAGAGAGAGAGAGAGAGGGAGGGAGAGAGAGAGGGAGAGAGAGAGAGAGGGAGAGAGAGAGAGAGAGAGAGGCAGGCAGTAGGAACAGTGCAACGATGCTGCTGGCCTTGCTACCTCTTGAGCCCCCAAAGCTTTCGCTGATGATTGCTAGTCATTTGGCACACGTCTTGGAGAGGGTCTGTTGAATGTATAAGAGAAAGGCTACCTGGAGACCATTGATGGTTATTTACTGAATTTCAGGGATGAAGATACACATTAAGTTTTCCATAGGGGTCTGGGTGGTGTTTGACACAGCCTCCCAAGGCCTTGTCTTCAAAAGGGTGTAGCTGTATATCACCTTCAAAGTTAGGTATAGAGTTAAGAAACCATTCTCCTTCTCTCAAAATTCATGCAGATAGTCTGTAATTTACACATCCTGGAGCATTATCGGAAATGATTCTCCAGCCTGCTAATGTTTTTAAGCTGCTGACCGCAAGTTATCCTAAAAGACCGCTCATGCAATTGATCTTAGGTCATTGCACCTAAGCTGCTGTCAGGGAATGGTATGTTAACCAAGAAGTAAGCAAGGCAGAGAAGGGCTAAGAGACTAAACTCACAGACCAAGACACTCAACAGAGGACAGGCTTCACTTCTGTAAGACAGAGCTGAGAGACACCCAGACATCAGGAGGCAA
Organism: Mus musculus; assembly: GCF_000001635.26. NCBI lineage: Eukaryota > Metazoa > Chordata > Mammalia > Rodentia > Muridae > Mus > Mus musculus. The sequence continues at coordinate 50,645,719 of NC_000083.6, read as the reverse complement.
GTCATAGGCCTCTGTCTTTCCTTCTGCAAATCTTTCTAGAGTGAACACTAGTAAACTGTTGTCAGCAGGAGCCTTCCTGGTGACTTGCAGTTTTCTGTACTAGACTAAACAAAGATGTGAGAGAGCCATGTGATGATGGTGACAAGTTCTTCATCTGGTGACTGCAGCTCCCAGGGATACAGTAGGCTCTGGGGAGCCTGTCCACAAATAAAGACAGAGGCTTCAGACTTGAACCCAGAGCAGGCAGGTCTGTCTGACACTCTGTTTATCCTCCCCACACAGAGGAGTGCTGGGTCTTTATCTGCTTTAGGTAAGACAAATCCACTCAGCTTGGTCACAGGGTAAAGGCCAACTGCTCAGCTGACCAGAAGCAGCAAGCACAATAACAGAGCAGTACACAAATGTAAAGCTAGAAAACGAGTGTGAATGGGCAGGAAAGAAGAGTTGAACAGAAGGAGATCAAATACAATTTTTAACGTTCATGGAAGGGGAAAGGACATAAGCATACAGCAAGTGGAACATCAATGCTCTGGTAATGGCGTCCCCAAGCTTGAAGCTTCTGGGGAGCCACTCTGTTAAGTCATAGACTGGCTACAAATGTACCCCAAGCACAAAACTTGAAAATAAAAATTTGAAACACATATTTAAGATAGCAGAGGACTCAGAAAAAGTTCCTCTGGACAGGTAAGAGGAATGGTAATCAAAACTTCACTCTCTGGAGGACTTCTACCCCTTCAGTTAGAAATGCTGTAGCCAGAGCCTATGTGTACTCTTGGAGCTTCTACACAGGGCGCCTGGGGTGGCTGTGTGTATTTCTGAGTGTTCCCAGTCATCCTGAAAGAACCGGGATCCCTGAGACACTCATTCTGAGAGAACCCTAGAGACAAGGGGCCAGGCCTTGTGGAGCCTCATCCAAGGCTCCTGTAGACCATGTGTTCCTAAGACTCACAGGGGTGGGGGTGGGGTGGGGGGAGGAGGGCGGCAGGCCACAACCCCAGGAATACCTCAGTTCTACCTTCTGATTTCTTTCTGTCTGTCTGTCTGTCTGTCTTTCTGTCTTTCTTTCTTTCTTTCTTTCTTTCTTTCTTTCTTTCTTTCTTTCTTTTTTCTGTCTGTCTGTCTCTCTCTCTCCCCCTTCCTTCCTTCCTTCCTTCCTTCCTTCCTTCCTTCCTTCCTTCCTTCCCCTGACTTTTGTTTTCCCTTTTTAGTAGTCTGTTCCTGTTTCTAAGTAAGATGATTACATTGTTACGCTGTTGGAAAGTTTCCCAGCTTTACCTCTGACTTCTCTGTCTGAAGGATGAGGCTGCCATTCTTAACCTTCACCACTGTCAGGTAGGTAGCAGCTCTGACTGCTTCCTGACCCAGCTTTGAGACAGTTCCCGCCTCTCCCTACCTCACTGGCTCCCTGACTGCCGGGCACTCCTCATCCAAGCAGGTGGTCTGCAGTGGGAATGAGATTGCTTCTCACATCCCTCCCGCTTAGCCCCCAGCCCTTGGCCATGGCTGCCACGCAGCCTCTGGCAGCTCCTGAGGCTGCGGATAAGCAATTATCACTTATTTGGCCACTGCTGTGTTCAGCTGTTTCTGGGGATCTTGCTCTTCCTGTTCTCTTTGTCTTTATGGATTTTGAAGAAAAGACAAAGGCCCTGTGGTCGTTTTTAATGAGGTTTCAAGAGGGAGTGGAAATTAAGCAAAGGTGGTGTTCATTCTTATTAGAAAGCATGTAATTGATTTTGTCTCCCCCAGAGACAATTTCCCGCTTAAAACCACCCGCTAAAAACATGTGTTTCCTGCTAGTGCGTTCTCTGACCGTCCTGAAGCAAGTCAATTCAGTGACGAGAAAAAGCAAAACAAGGCACCGCCAGGCCAGTCAAAGCAAGGCTATGGCTCTGGTCACGGAAAAAGAAATAGAGATGACAGGGGGATTTTTTTTTCTTTTTCTAGAATTTGGCAAATTTTATCAGTGTTTATACATGTTTTAAAAATACTTTTTATGATGCTTCTTCCTCTGCAGGTTCCTGCTCAGTTCCTGTGCCCCTGACCATTTACTCGCCCGAGAAAGGGTGTGTTAATGTAGACACACTCATTCCTGAATAGCCCTGTGCTATTTATATTTTGGTTTTACTCACATGGTGTTCAGACACTGCCTCCCACACCACCTCGCATGGCCCAGTTTGCAGCTTCAGGTGGCACTGCTGAGCCCCGACTGAAGGGACACCCACGCCCAGCCCTGTCCCAAGTTCCCTTTGCCCTTTCCCCTGATGTTCCCACGAGGCAGGGCTTCCCTGTGCAATACTCTCTGCCTGTCTCTAAAAACCACATTGCTCTGCTGTCTCAGAAAAGGATCTGCCCTATTCCTCTGCCTAACTCTGCCTGTCTTTGTCTCTCTCTCTCTCTCTCTCTCTGTGTGTGTGTGTTGTGTGTATGTGTGTGTGTGTGTGTGTGTGTGTGTGTTGTGTGTGTGTGTTGTGTGTGTGTGTGTATGTGTCTCTGTGTGTGTGTGTGTGTGTTGTGTGTATGTGTGTGTGTGTGTGTGTGTTGTGTGTATGTGTGTGTGTGTGTGTGTGTGTGTTGTGTGTGTGTCTTTTAACATCTTACACTTCACTGAGTGCTACATATTCCTAGGAACAGAGTTTCCTTATTAAAAATTTCCTCACCTCCCACCCCCAAATTCTCTCTGCCACCAGCTTCTCCTGAAAGAACCAACTGCAGAAGCCTTGCCACCCATCAGTGCTGTTCCCATGGCCAGTTCTGACCTGCAAGGCTCTGTCTCCCTGGATGGAGGAGAGGCTACAGACTGCCAGCCCATCATGGTTGGAGGTCTTCACTAGAGAGAAAACCTTGCCTGCCCAACTCCCTCTCTACTTAACACCAAAGAAAACATTTCTCTCCCTGAAATCTGTTAAACCTCAGGGAGCCCCAGCCTAGACTCCCCGGGGTCACACTGGTCAGAATTCCTATTTTCACTGAGCCGTTTAAATGAAATGTTATCTAATGTGAGTATAAATTTGTGTTTAAAAAGCTAGAAATACTTGGCAGCTCTTTCTTATTTTGGTGACCTATACCTTCCTTTCCAAGACCGAAGTTCTGTAAACACTGTAAGAATCACTTCTAAAGCAAAATCTTATACAGACATCTTCTGAACTCAGTACAAATTACCAAGTCTTCATATGACTAATGATCGTATGCCCTTACAATAACTGTAAGCATGAGAAATGAAAGACCAGGGCTCTAAGTATTTCTACGTAGGTAGCAAGGGCAACCAAAAGATAATCTTGGCTCGACTAGTAATGTCCTTATGCCTAGGACACCTGGAGACTGACTGAGCAGCCACTCTCTATTCATCACCAGAGCAGTCCCTGGGGTAGGACACTCTGCTTAGTAGAGCAAGCATTTCGTTACTAAAATCAAGCTAAAAACCAAAAACCCATTATAGAAGACATCAATCAAATTTCATCAACCAGGGAATCTGCAAAACTGACATAATCAAATAACTGAATTAATAAACAGTTCCCGCTTAAAATTCAACAAAATTCAAAAATACTTATACATGTGCTTAACAGAATACTTAATAAAAGTCAAATCACATTTTTGCTAGTTAACATTCAAGTCACCACTCTGCACAGAAGGCTAGAACAGATGTCTTGGGTAAGATACAGAGTGTAACAATATACAATGTTGGTGTTGTAGGAAGCTATCCTGTTCAGAAGATGGAATGCATTAATAAAATGCACAATAATTGAAGTTCTATCAACTGGAAACAAACAAGTGAGTTGAAGAGCCCAAGAGAATGCTTTAGTAGGAACCCTGGAATCATGAAAGGTCTTCAGACACACTGGGTAACTGCAAAAGTACTACTAGCTGGCAGAGGAGCACAGAGAGTCTGACTAAAGGGAGAGCTTGTGAAACTCGATGGGGTTGACTATGCAGGGACAGGCCAGGAGAAGGACTACCTGTGTGCACCAGGCACCGCTGTGCCTTCCTCAAGCTTTCTCAAGCTCCTCCATATTGCAAGTTGCCCTATTCGATTCTGCCTTTTGAAATTCTCTACACACAGCTGTTTAGCCTTGAAAGGCTCAAAGCACCAATGGCTTTGCGTCGCTTCAACGAGGCATCTTGGCCATGAACATTTTCAGATAGTGTGCATGATTGGAAGACTCCAAAAGGATAAAACTAGGCTCACTTATTTTCTACATTTTGGTATGCAAGAGCTACTAAGAGCCTTATGCATGTAGAAGTTCAAAACATATTTATTAAGTGTAGGAGCAGATGGAGTATGACGGGTCTTCTGTAATGCTGGCAACATGGTAGGAGACTTGGGTGATGGCCTTGTTGCATAGTGTGGAGATCAGATTTGCATCCCGACACCCTGGTAATCTAATGTATGACTCCCTGTAGGATAATGTCATGCCAAAATGGCATTTGGGTGGATACTGTAGGGAGAACTAGCTTAGAAAGGGCTAAAAATAAAAACATCATTTTGCTAACAGTACTTTACTGAAGAGGAAGAAAAAAAAACCCAAGGCAAGGATTTGAGAGTTTGTTGATTAGTCACAAATATGAATATTCATTCAGTGAATACCAAAATGTTTCACATATGCCTTTATTTCCAATTTACTTTAATTCATTTATGGAAAAAGTGACTTTTTAAAAAGCACAGCAATTAAACTGGGTATAGTGGCGCACTTTAGTCTCAGCACTTGGGAGGCAGAGGCAGGCGGACCTCTGTGAGTTTGAGGCCAGCCTGCTCTACAAGTGAGTTACAGGACAGCCAGGGCTGTTACACAAGGAAACCCTGTCTCAAAAACAAAAACAAAAACAAAAATCAAATGAACCAAAAGCATAGCAATTGTAAAAATCTCTGTATTTTAAAGAGGTCTCAGAAGCAAATTCAGCCTTATTTAAAACTTGAAATATTCATGTTAGAACCAATCTGATACTTGGAGTGAAAAGTGGGAAGACTATATAGCTAAGTTTTGATGTTGCCCACCCCGCCTACCCACATCTGCACCCACACTAAGCAGTTGTAAAGGGGCTGGCTCCCTGAAAAAGCCCATTCCTTTGCTCCAGTCCCCCTCACAATAGAGTCACAAGTGAGTGGCAGGATGTCTGCGGGAACAGAACTGAGGAAGAGATTAATGCAGCTCTCGGCCACAACCTCATGCTAGAGATGCCTGGAGATCTTGCTTTTTTTGGAGACAAGGCCCCACTCTGTAGATCAGATTGGCCTTACATTCCCTATCCTACCCTGGAATTCCAAATGCTGGGATTACAAACGTAAGCCACCATGCTCAGATCACCTGCAGATTTTTAATAGTTACGAATCTCCTAGCCAGTGCTGCAGACCAGTGTTGATGTATCCAGGGAAATCCATTAACTGGAGTTGAGAACCGCTGGATTAGTGTTTTCTTTAGCCATGGACAAATAATTGTCTTATTTCTCCTCTTGACAGAGTATCAAAGGGAAGACATAATTTTGAGGAAAACAGGTGATGGTCTTAATTTTGTTTTAAAGGAACTTCCACTCACCTGCCTTCTGACAGTGCACGATCTTTTCATACACAGCGTCTGCATTTTCAATCAGTGCCTTGAGGGACTGCATCATCTGTAAAAGGAACATCCAGATGTGAGATCACTGAGAGTCAGACTTCTTCCTGCCACTACACACCAGACACATCTTAAAACAGGCAGACAGGATGTTCTGGCTCCCACGGCTCAGGTGTCTATGGAGGTAAAACCAATAAAACCGTACATCTTCCTATGTCTAAACAGTACTGACTACACATGCAGTCCAGGTGTAGTTAGGCTAGTAACCACTGAACTTGCCCAGGGACAATAATGGATAAAAAGTTATAAATAAGTGAGTGTGCTCAACCTGTTTAAGGACTCTTGGGTTTTTTGTTTGTTTGTTTGTTTGTTTATCTCTTTGGAGGGGGTATGGTCTTCTACTGTAGTCCAGCATTGCCTGGAACTCATTAGGTGGCCCAAATGGCCTTAAAATTGGACAAATTTCCACCTCAACCTTCTAAGTGCTGGGACTATAAGAGTGAGCACTATGTCTGGCTTTGACTTGAATTTTGTCACACACACCCCTTTTGGTGATCATTTTAACAAAATGTTCAAACTCATTACATAAACAACCCTAGCACTTCTGAAGCTTTAACCCACTTTAACCAAAAATATCTTCATATGAAAATTAGTAGGGCTGGAGAGATAGCTCAGTGGTTAAGTCCTGAGTCCAAGTAGCTCACAACCATCTCTAATGGGATCCAATGCCCTCTGCTGGTGTGTCTGAAGACAGTCACAGTGTACTCATATACATAAAATAAATAAATCTTAAAAAAAAAAGAAAATTAGTATAAAAATTCAAGAGCTAGGGAAGCGGCACACAGGTAAAGCACTCAGTAAGCATGCAGGAGAGCCTAGGTTTCAGTGGGCGGCAACAGCACAATGTGTGGAGAGGGAGGTGAAACCATGAGCGTCACGTGACACTGCCTCACAAACAATATTGAATACATCCCATCTGCTAAAAATGCCTCTAACAATGGTTTTGGTCAGCACCCACCCTAAGAACTAGGGGTTAGACAGATTTCCTGGTAGGGCAGACAGGGAGGGGGACATGACTGGGTAATAAAGACAGTAAAACCCCTGACCTGAGACAAAGCCCCGCAGCTTAAGACAAAGGCCTTGCATTTTTTTCTCTTGCCTGTAGAGCCCGAGCTGATAGAGCTGATCAAGTTCAAGGCCAGATCTGAGTAAGTTCTGAACCTTGACACAGTTCTGGGCCAATCAACCATCCCACCTTTCTAGAAACTAACCAACCTGACCTTGGGTTTAAAGAGACACACCCCGGAGACAGAGCATATTTTGGGTTCCTAAGTGTCCCCTCTGCTCACAGTAGAGTTTCTTTGTTTTCCTAAGTGTGCTTCCTCACCCCACTGTGAGCTTTCCTTCAGCTGACAGTTATGCCTGCCATGTTCAGCATTTCTTCCCCACTACCTAGCTAGTTCAGGATTTTTCTTGCCTTTTAATTTTCTTTAAAATTAGGTATTTTCTTCATTTACATTTCCAATGCTCTCCCAAAAGTTCCCCCATACCCTTCCCCCAAACTCCCCTCCCCGCCCCCACTCCCACTTCTTGGCCCTGGCATTCCCCTGTACTGAGGCATATAAAATTTGCAAGACCAATGGGCCTCTCTTTCCAATGATGGCCTACTAGGCTATCTTCTGATACATATGCAGCTAGAAACACGACCTGTGTGTGTGTGTGTGTGTGTGTGTGTGTGTGTGTGTGTGTGTGTAGGGGGGGTACTGGTTAGTTCATATTGTTGTTCCACCTATAGAGTTGCAGACCCCTTTAGCTCCTTGGGTACTTTCTCTAGCTCCTCCATTGGGGTCCCTGTGATCCATCCAATAGCTGACTGTGAGCATCCACTTATGTGTTTGCTAGGCCCCCGGCATAGCCTCACAAGAGACTGCTATATCTGGGTCCTTTCAGCAAAATCTTACTAGTGTATGCAATGGTGTCAGCGTTTGGAGGCTGATTATGGGATGGATCCCCGGGTATGACAGTCTCTAGATGGTCCATCCTTTCGTCTTAGCTCCAAACATTGTCTCTGTAACTCCTTCCATGGGTGTTTTGTTCCCAATTCTAAGAAGGGGTAAAGTGTCCACATTTTGGTCTTTGTTCTTCTTGAGTTTCATGTGTTTTGCAGGTTGTATCTTGTATCTTGGGTATTCTAAGTTTCTGGGCTAATGTCCACTTATCAGTGAGTACATATCATGTGAGTTCTTTTTTGATTGGGTTACCTCACTCAGGATGATGCCCTCCAGGTCCATCCATTTGCCTAGGAATTTCATAAATTCATTCTTTTTAATAGCTGAGTAGTACTCCACTGTGTAAATGTACCACATTTTATGTATCCATTCCTCTGTTGAGGGGCATCTGGGTTCTTTCCAGCTTCTGGCCATTATAAGTAAGGCTGCTATGAACATAGTGGAGCATGTGTCCTTCTTACCATTTGGAACATTTTCTGGATATATGCCCAGGAGAGGTATTGTGGGATCCTCCGGTAGTACTATGTCCAATTTTCTGAGGAACCACCAGACTGATTTCCTGATTGCAAGGTTGTAGAAGCTTGCAATGCCACCAACAATGGAGGAGTGTTCCCCTTTCTCCACATCCTCGCCAGCATCTGCTGTCACCTGAGTTTTTGATCTTAGCCATTCTGACTGGTGTGAGGTGGAATCTCAGGGTTGCTTTGATTTGCATTTCCCTGATGATTAAGGATGCTGAACATTTTTTCAGGTGCTTCTCAGCCATTCAGTATTCCTCAGGTGAGAATTCTTTGTTTAGCTCTGAGCCCCATTTTTTAATGGGGTTATTTGATTTTCTGGGGTCCACCTTCTTGAATTCTTTATATATGTTGGATATTAGTCCCCTATCTGACTGAGGATAGGTAAAGATCCTTTCCCAATCTGTTGGTGGTCTTTGTGTCTTATTGACGGTGTCTTTTGCCTTACAGAAGCGCTGCAATTTTATGAGGTCCCATTTGTCAATTCTCGATCTTACAGCACAAGCCATTGCTGTTCTATTCAGGAATATTTCCCCTGTGCCCATATCTTCGAGGGTTTCCCCCACTTTCTCCTCTATAAGTTTCAATGTCTCTGGTTTTATGTGGAGTTCCTTGATCCACTTAGATTTGACCTTAGTACAAGGAGATAGAAATGGATCAATTCACATTCTTCTACATGATAACCGCCAGTTGTGCCAGCACCATTTGTGGAAAATGCTGTCTTTTTTCCACTGGATGGTATTAGCTCCCTTGTCAAAGATCAAGTGACCATAGGTGTGTGGGTTCATTTCTGGGTCTTCAATTCTATTCCATTGGTCTACTTGTCTGTCGCTATACCAGTACCATGCAGTTTTTGTTTTTGTTTTTTATCACAATTGCTCTGTAGTACAGCTTTAGGTCAGGCATGGTGATTCCACCAGAGGTTCTTTTATCCTTGAGAAGAGTTTTTGCTATCCTAGGTTTTTTGTTATTCCAGATGAATTTACCTGGCAGAGAAAACTAACTTGACTAAGACGAACACATCAGTTCCTTTAAACTTTAACTTGATTTGTATTACTTATTAATAACTGCCAGCATCGTTATTCTATAGTAATTAAATATATGTAGGTTGAAAACCATATTCTTGTTATATTTATTTAAAATATATCCAACATGTCTATTAAGAGCACCAAAGTCTTAAAGCCCGTCAGATAGCACTGATCCATTTCCTGTGCTCCAAGACACACTTTACTGCTCACTCAGGGCCCAGAGCCACAGCCCAACAGACGAGCTTGCACTTTGGAATTTAACATCTTAACATTCGTTCCTCAAGCTCTGAGTAATTCATGTAAATTAAAATTTTCTATTTTACAGCTTAACATATTGAGCAGGCAGTGATAAAACAAATAGTTAAGAACCCTATTGTGCTGATATGAAGTGATTTGTGCCGTTACAAATCTGCATACTGAAAAGGTCCAAACCGTCATCAGTGACCTTTGCTCAGCTTTGATGTTCGCTCAATGAGTTATGGAGAAGCAAGCAGGTTTCGTAGCAAGGGTGGAGGTTGCCACAGCTCATTATCAAGGAACTGGTCAATGGGGGTCCAAAATAAAACAGGAACAAGGCAAATACAAGCAATGAAATGAACCCAGTTTCAAGGCACAAGAGCAGGAGGGATGGAGAAGAAAACCACAGCATCACCATAGGCCCACAACACATATGTAAACTCTTGAGGCAGAAAAGGTGTTTGCATTTGTGAGTTCTGGCCCTGTATATCCTTTTATGACGATGATATTAAATCTCCCTTATTATAAAAGGGGCTTATTAAAGACATCACACCTCATAATTCGAGGGCTAAAAAAGTGGATGCCATGGCTGAGTCTCCATGAACCCAGGAGGCCGGGCAGAGCATGTCCTACTAGCTCAAAATTTGCTGAATGAGCATGGCTTCTCTTTGAGGGTTCACTGGGAATGCTGCCAGTGCACTACTGACTCTAGTGTTACCTGGAAAGTCTGCTGTGATGCAGCTCAGAGAACCAGCACACCACACTGGTACTACAGAAGCACCTTCTAGGGAAAAGAACCACCAGAGGTTAAACCAGTCTCCTCCTTTTAGTTGTAAAATGCATGGAAAGCTTGAAAGAAGCTTGAGAGGAATCTCAGAGGTATGGACTGGAAAGCTCTTCTGTCTCCTGTGCTCTGGAACTCAGTGTGTGTGTGTGTGTGTGTGTGTGTGTGTGTCTGCGCATGTGCATGCTTTTGCATGTTCTATCTTTGTGTGTGCAGGCTGAGATCTTCTGTGCACTAGGATCTAAGCTAAGTGCTCAGGCAGAATTAATAGTTGTTGCTGACACTGAAACCGAGGCAGGGAAAGAAGACATGTAAATGAACACCTACATTGCACTGATATTGGAGGCATAGAGCTACAGGTGTGATTCAGCCCTTCGTAGGCTGGGCCCTTCGGTAGGTAGGGTGTGTTAATGTGTAGATAGGGATCTGTGTATGGCTCAGGTTATTCTATAGGTTCCTTGCTGATAATGGTAGTGACCATGTCCTCCCATTTCTCCTAAGCAGTGTATACAAAGAAAGATGGCTAATATTCAGGGTGGAGAGCAGCATTTGGCCTGTAAGTCAGCAGCAGCAGCAGCAGCAGGTATTCACCGAACATGTTAAGGGGGAATTGCAGAGGGAGGCATCCAGAGAGAACAATGCACAGAATAAACAATACGCAAAGCCAGCAGGAAGAAAACAGTCCTTACCCAACACATTTACTCTGCCACAGCTGCTGTAAATGTCTGCACTATTTCCTCTGAAAGGTGGAACCAGTGATTTATGGGACTGTATCTTTTTATAGTTTGGAGGTATTTACGATCAAATTAATATTTGGTAACTATTAGTCCCTGGTCCTTGTCCAGAGCATAGAATGCACTAACCTGCAGTGAAGCCCTCTGGGCTGAAGGCCCCTGTGGCTGTATCAGGTAACACTGTGTTAGGCCAGAGGGACAGGGCTAAGTGTGGACCTTCCTAAGGGACTGCTTGGCTGCTGTCTTCCTTTCATTCCACTGGCTATTATGACTGAATGAAAAACGTGGTTCTGAGGATTCTGCAGGTGCAGAAGGAGAGCGATCTGGTAAAAGGCAGTTCCTACCTGGGTCTACTACTTTGTAGCTAGCTGCAATTATATAGTATGAATGCTGGCTGGATGAGTCAAGGCATAGTCATTCAGGCCTCCTCCAAAGTTCAAGTGCTGTATCTCACAGGACTGCTCACATGATCCATGTGGGGAAGCTAGGCTCTCAGACTCACAGATGTAAACACCAAAGAGCCACCTGAGAGCTCAGCCACTTTCTCGGGGTCCTCTGCTACTGTGGGTGATGGGCCTGAAATTCTATTTGCCTTCAAAGGCCCCGAATGATCTGCAATACCACTCTCTTCTGAGTAGGGCCCCACACATGTAAAAATAGAAAGGCACTCCGTTCAATGACACTCAAATTCAGAGGGAACCGTTCCACCCCTCAGAGGAATGCAGAAAGAAAGCATCATGCCCATTACTAAACTGGCTCAACATTGTTGGCTTTATCCTTAAATTATAAAGTTTATTTTTCCATGCTGGAGATCACAGAACTTGTCATGCTAGCAGTCAGTATATTACTGCTGATGAGCTTCAAGACCAGAACCATCTCTTCAAATGATGTTTTAATGTAACACCAAGAAAATGCACATTTAAAATATTATAGAAATAAGCAAATTACTTAATTTATTACTATAAAAGAAATAATTTTTTTTTGGTGAAAAGCACTAGTGCACTCTCACATCAGAGTACAGACCAAAGCAGATGTGTATGAGATAGTCTCAAGAGCAGAGCCAAGTGAGTAAGTTCCCTTAAGTTGTTCTGCCTTCACTGTGAATGTACACTGATATGTCAATAGAATGCTAGGCCAGAGAAAAGGGTTGATTTTATAAGCACTATTTACAAAACTGCAAGTAAATTAGTTTCATCAATCTCTCTCTGTTCATCACAGAGGTATAAGGCTTGGCATAGCACTCAGACATCCACTGCCAGGTGGAATAACCAGCCATATAGGCATGGACATTATTTATTTAGTATAAAATACTTTTATACAGTCACTGCTAATGGATTTTTTTTTTATTAGTGACTTGTTTACTAGTAGCTCCTAAATTTTTAACACTAATGCATTAGGAAAGTCTCGGAAATAACAAGTATGCTCAACTCTAATATAGGCTTAAAACTGTCTGTACCCAGCTCCAGGAGGATCCAATAATTCTGGATTCTCTGGCACCTATAACTCATTCACAATTCAATGCACACACACACACACACACACACACACACACACACACACACATACACACACACACACAATTTAAAGATAAACTTGCACAACCACACAACACACATACATATGACATAGCCTCTTTTTCGTTTTTTTTTTTAATTCCCTGGAGACAGGACTCTATGTAGCCCTTGCTATTTTGGAACCAACGGTAAACACCAGGTTGGCCTTAAACTTTTGAGATCTGTTTGGCCCTGCCTCCTGAGTGCTAGATTAAAGGTGTTTGTCACCATACCCAGCTCCTAACATGGCTGGTAATACCTGGACATAATAAAAGTTATAGGGAACTGGGGCATGAACAGATAATTGCTGTGGGGAATGTTTGCAATGGAACTCCATTCATCTTGCTATCCACATTGAGAAGCCAGGGAATTAGCTATCTTTAAAAAGCCTACATCATCAGCAAGAGTTGTGGTCATTAACCTTTTTCAAGACCACTATGATAATATGATTTTAAATAACAAATTGTTTCCAGGCTAACTTGACTGGCTTCTTCATAACACTTCACCTCTACTTCCAGAGTCTTCACAACGAAATTATAGAAAATATAAGGGGAAACCTAAAATAAAACTTTCAGAAGAGCCTAAAGAGTTCCAAGAGCCATTTCAAACAAAAAAACAAAATATACCAGGGGTGCTACTACAAATAGGTTTCTTGGAAGTATAAGAGGTAGGGTAGAATTTAAACAGTGAAAAATATCCTTTGTCTCAATCCATATTAATGGAAAGCAGAGCTCATGGGTGGAAAGGAGAAAAGCAACAGCCTGGATGAAGTGTGGAAATCTACACGGTAGAACTTAGGGTTCATCATAAACTCTTGATCACTTAGTCAGGAAGAGCTGTGATCACTGTAGGCAGGATGTCCTATGATCACTGTAGGCAGGATGTCCTATGATCACTGCAGTTAGGATGTCCTATGATCACTGTAGGCAGGATGTCCTATGATCACTGTAGGCAGGATGTCCTATGATCACTGCAGTTAGGATGTCCTATGATCACTGTAGGCAGGATGTCCTATGATCACTGTAGGCAGGATGTCCTATGATCACTGCAGTTAGGATGTCCTATGATCACTGTAAGCAGGATGTCCTATGATCACTGTAGGCAGGATGTGCCCTGATCACTGCAGTCAGGATGTCCTATGATCACTGTAGGCAGGATGTCCTATGATCACTGTAGGCAGGATGTCCTATGATCACTGCAGTTAGGATGTCCTATGATCACTGCAGTTAGGATGTCCTATGATCACTGCAGTTAGGATGTCCTATGATCACTGTAGGCAGGATGTCCTATGATCACTGTAGGCAGGATGTCCTATGATCACTGTAGGCAGGATGTCCTATGATCACTGTAGGCAGGATGTCCTATGATCACTGTAGGCAGGATGTCCTATGATCACTGTAGGCAGGATGTCCTATGATCACTGTAGGCAGGATGTCCTATGATCACTGTAGGCAGGATGTCCTATGATCACTGCAGTTAGGATGTCCTATGATCACTGTAGGCAGGATGTCCTATGATCACTGTAGGCAGGATGTGCCCTGATCACTGCAGTCAGGATGTCCTATGATCACTGTAGGCAGGATGTCCTATGATCACTATAGGCAGGATGTCCTATGATCACTGCAGTTAGGATGTCCTATGATCACTGCAGTTAGGATGTCCTATGATCACTGCAGTTAGGATGTCCTATGATCACTGCAGTCAGGATGTCCTATGATCACTGTAGGCAGGATGTCCTATGATCACTGTAGGCAGGATGTCCTATGATCACTGTAGGCAGGATGTCCTATGATCACTGCAGTTAGGATGTCCTATGATCACTGTAGGCAGGATGTCCTATGATCACTGTAGGCAGGATGTCCTATGATCACTGCAGTTAGGATGTCCTATGATCACTGTATGCAGGATGTCCTATGATCACTATAGGCAGGATGTCCTATGATCACTGCAGTTAGGATGTCCTATGATCACTGTAGGCAGGATGTCCTATGATCACTGTAGGCAGAATGTGCCCTGATCACTGTAAGCAGGATGTCCTATGATCACTGTAGGCAGGATGTCCTATGATCACTGCAGTTAGGATGTCCTATGATCACTGTAAGCAGGATGTGCCCTGATCACTGAAGGCAGGTTGTGTTGTGATCAAAGTAAACTTTCACAATCACAGATAATCATCAGGGAAGGAGGCAATGAGAGCAATGAGGAAGTCTTGTGAGGATCTCCATCACTAGCTAGAAATTAGGCAAAGCTTAGCTCTGAAATTTGGAAAATTTAAATATTCTCTGCCAATACTGTGGCTACAATTTGTTTGAATTTGTGAAGAAGGAACTTTAAAAGATAAATGGGCCTCCAGGAACCACTGAGAAAGAGGGAGCTCAAAGACTGTAAGAGCCAGAGGTGACAGATAGTTATCAGTAAGCAGTGCTTTCCAGGTACACTCGAGCAGATGAACATATAAATGCACAGTGGTTATGATAGCATGAACAAAATGTGTGCATGCTCAGGCTGGGAAGAAAATCTCAGCATTAGACGGCAAAGCACGAAGCTGGGACTACCTACCTGAGGGGTTATTGCCTGCAATAGCTTTACAAGAGCAAGAGTCAGTTTTCTTTATGGGTCTCCTAGGAGGTTGACATACTCTCCATTGCTGTCCCCATACCCAAGAGTACTTGAGTAAAATAGGAGAGAGGAGGGGGCAGGGGAGGAAGACAAGGGGGGAAGGAAGGAGGGAGGGAGAGGGACTGGGCGACTGGGCATGGATCTGGGGAAGAGTTGGGGTGAACATAATAAAAATATATTATTTGAAATTCTCAAATAATTAATAAAAAATACTAGTTAAAAGATAAATGAGCCTCATGGTAATGCTTCAACTAGAGTCACCAAGTTAACAAGTACAAAGCAAAACCAAATTCTAAACACAGGAGTGGCCAGAAAGAGCAAGGGTATCACGCAATGTTCACTTATGGTGACGTGAGAGTCTCTGGACAGAAGCTGAGTTCATCATCCTGAGAGCTCTGCACTGACATCTGGTAATGCTGGTAATTGTGGAGAATGCAACTGCAATATCAACAGTTCTGTAATAACGCTGCATATGCAGCCCTGGAAATATCACTACATTATATAAAAATGCACAATTAAAAATACAGGGCTTTATAAGGAAAGTGAGGTTAAGGGCACAACACTGAAAAACCTAAAACCACACAAATCAACTAAATACCAACAGATGACAGCAGCACAACAGACCTTGAAAAAGCCCTGAAGCAGAAGTGGGCACTGAAGGCTACAGCTTGTGCCGTGAGCTGCTGTGAGGTACTGCAAGAAGGGCACCTGAAATCTCACAGACCAGTCAGATCACAGTAACACACATGGATGCCTAGAGGTTCAAACAGACTCACGGAACCCAGGGAACTGGCAGGGACTTAACACTCAGTTCACCCGGGAACCGTTTTCTGGTTCACCTAGTGTTACTTACAGACAAAACTGCACATAAGGAAGTGTGAAATTTTAAGTTATTTGCAAAATGTTCTTAAACGTATCAATTGGGAACAAATTTGCATTTTCAAATCAAGTACAATCCCAGCACTCAGTACAGAGGGAGAATACTTCTAAAGATTTTTTTTTCTTGCTTGCTTTAATGAAGTGCAATTTTAATCCATTTTCTGTCATATTCAACCTAAGCTTAGTGGTGGTATCACACAAGCCTGCTTCCATAATGCACTCAGTTGTTCTCACACCTTGCGGGAGATGATGTCCAGTGATAAGTCAATATGCAGTGGATTGGGAGTTGTGAGTAGCCCCTGGTCCCAGCCCAGAAAGCTAAGAATTCTCTACCTTTCCAATCTGCTCTAACCTTTTATATCATCCATGGGTGGTTTTCAGGGACTAGAAGAGACTTTCATGGCACAAAAACCTTCATCCAAGCCACGGCACGTCCCGAACCTCTTATGCACTAGATTGCAGCTTGCACAGCAATAACACTCCATTTTATATGGCTGGAATTCCAAAATATAAAAAGCCTCTCTGACCACAGTAACTATTTCTATCACTTATCACTCTAATGTACACCTAAATTCATTCGCATATTTAGAAATCTCATTTACAGATGAAACTTCAAGACAGTTTCTGAACTGACTCTCATAAACAGAAGGTAACATCAAATGCTTTTAATACACATTATAGCACAGGTTCTTTATACTGAAATAATCAACTGAATTCAGTAAAAGTGTTATAAGAATGAATAGTATCATGCAGTCAGAATTATTTTAAAAGCCAGCCAGGATTCTTGCAAGATTCTTGCCAGTTGCAGTGATAGTTTATGAAAGTGGATAGACTAACTGTTTATATTTGTAATTTTTTTTCTGAGAAGCACTTCCAGAGTTAGCCACTAGAAGTCCTTAGTAATACACATTTGCTAGGCAGGAAGGTGGAGAGAAGGAAGCTGGGATAAGGGGAAGAACATAAAGAGGAAACTTGGAGAAAAATTCATTCCTCAAAGAAAAAAACCAAAGAAAATCTCAAAGAAAATCAGTTGGGCAGGGATGGAGATGTAGACAGCAAACCCCACAAGAGTCCCAACAGTGCAGCTTGGAGATCTAAATTCGAATGCACATGGGCCACGAGCACACCCTGCTATACAGAACAGCCTAAGAGAAACAAAGAAGGGCTCAAAAGATCCAGGGCTTCTAACTGTCCCCAAATAAATAGTTATAAAATCGGTGTACTGAGATATTTATTTCACTATAAACTCCTAGATACATTTTAAATTCCTGAGTTTTAAACTTCAGTTCAGTTTTAACCAAAATATTAAAAATAAAAGTGCTTTTTAAAAAAAATGTTATTTTCAAACAGAATTTCCAAAAATGTAAAGAATTTTAGATTTGATTTTGTACTATCTCTAATTCTGCACAATATTATATTCACAAGGGAAACAAAAATGTTGAAATATGAACATTGAAACAGAACTTATATGCTGAAAAGGAACTCCATGCGATTATAAAGCTAACCCCACCCAAGCTATATAATTTCTACCAGCTCAAGAAGTGTTTCTTGTTGTGATTTTCCATATGGAGAGTACCAGGAAAGCAAATTCATGTACATATAAAATGTACCAATTCTCTTAATAGTCCATTTAACGATCAACCTGTTATGTTCAGGTGATCACTCTGGGGAATTGTATGTGTATTCTCACACATTAAACTAGTGCACTGCGGGAAGTGTCTTACAACGTCCTGACCTTACAGATGAAGGCTCAGAAACACCATCCTTTTGCTGGGCCTTTGGTCATGTCAGCCTCTTACCCTCTGCTTTTCTAAACTAACTATAGCACAGTCCAGGCAGCTTGGAACTTAGGTGCACAGTGCACTCAATATCCTCTAGAGCAGGGACAGCACGAAGGGATGTGGCTAAGTGAAGGGGTGTGGCTAAGTGAAGGGGTGTGGCTAAGTGAAGGGGTGTGGCTAAGTGAAGGGGTGTGGCTAAGTGAAGGGGTGTGGCTAAGTGAAGGGATGGGCAGTCTGGGAGCTGAGAGGAACCTTTGACAGGATCTGTGGGCCGCCATGACAGTCCTGTGGGATACAGTCTTTACTGGTTTCTGCCTTGATATGTAACCCAGGCCGGATCCTTCTGTGTCCTTCAGTCTCTGAGCTTTAAGACAGAGAACTTAGAGGTCATACTTTACTTACAGGATAGTGAGGAGAACGGCTCAAACCTGGCCTGACTCAGTCTACAAAAGGAAAGGTGAACCTGAGCTGCTTAAAGACATTTTTTTTTTCCAGAGAGCAAGTTACTTTTTGAGAGTGACAGGAACTTCACTCTTTCCTGTTTATGGGCCATCTAGAGCACTGAATGCTTGTTTAAAGTTATTGTTACTAAATTAATTACATTTCAAAAACTCCATTTCAATTAAACATAGTAGTACTGTTATCATTGCCTATTTATAGCGCGTCTTGTCTCCGAGGAGAGGAAGGTGATTAAGAAACACCTAATTAGTTATAAGTAACCGAACCAGCCTCACTGTCTTTTCATTTGTTTCTCTCAGGTCTGGAGTAACCACACATAGATGTTAGTTAAGAGAGAAAAGTAACTGGAGACTTCCTCACAATGAGAAGCAAGACTTGCAGCACAGTGTCTCACCCACGGTATCCCTGGTGCTGACAGAAGACCGCATGCAAAGGGCTGGTGCACAGCCCTTACACATAAACCCAGACACGGCTCCTGATGCTGACTGCTCAGCGCAAGTGTGGCAGCATCTTCCCCTTTGTGACAGAGCCCACAGCCCACCCAGGTGCTGGGGAGGCCAACCTTCTGTTCTAAACTCTGACCTTTACTCTGCTGCTCAGGGGTCCTCATCTCTATGCTCCAAGTACTGAAGAACGGCTGCTACTCAGGAGCTTAGGGTGATGCTAAAATGTACACAAGCATTGTAAATACACGTTGTAAGGCTTCAAGGGGTACAGAAAATTTTGAAAATTAAGAATGCCAATGAAAATGAGTAATATTTATCGAGTATTTACTATGTCTGGGCTCTTGCAGTTCTAGGAGAGGTGATTTCAAGACCATTTCGTAGATAATGAAATGGCAGAAGGAATCAAAGACATTCTTTGTCAGCACCACACCAGCAAATAACGCAAGATCCAACCACCTCTTTCCTTTCTTTATCCTTCTGTTTCTAGTCATACGTTGTATCCTTATATAAAAATATGTGTTACAATATGTGTGTGTTCACATCATCTATGTGTATAATATGTCAAACACCTACCTAGGTGGTTTGTGAACTCAGTACTGTACCTTACTAAGAGTCATCCTTTGCAAAAATACCTCCAAGGAGCCAGCTCACAATGGCAGGGGAAAAAAAGGACAACACTTTCCTCCCAAGGTAGGGGTGGGGCTGCCAGGTATTAGGAAATGGGTCAAGACTCCATTCTCCAGAAACACAGGAGTGCAGTGTGGAGTCTCACTGGGGCCTGCTGGGGGGATGGAGGTGCTACAGCTAGGGAAAGATGTTTGTTTTTGTTTTTGTTTTTAACAACTTTGCTAGTATATCTAGCCAAAGCCCATGCACACTTAAACTCTCTCTCCTCTACTCTACCCAGTCCACATGCTACAACCACTGCACACCACAACACTGACTACGAATTAGCTCATGGAATTTTCAGGGCAGCATCACTAAGCCTGGACACAGGTTAATGGACCCAGGGGTGGAAGGTCCACAGGTGTTTGTGCCTAGCTTCACCTCATAAATTCTCTGATCAACCCTCCTGATTTTGACCCCACCCTCCTGACTAGCACCTGGGGCTGAGATTCACCTCAGATGTCTTTGTGGTTCTGGTGAGACCACCTCATACCCCTCAGTGATTAGGGAGTCTACGTCTATTAAGATAGGAAGCATGTCTACTCACCATCAGAAAGGCATGTCACAGAATAAAAGGACATATTATCCCCCTTGACATAATCAGGAGCAGGGGTGGGATCCACATCGGCCCTGTGTGGGTAGGTGGGGCCTAGAACAGTTTTTCCATTGCCTAGGAGGGAATGGGTTTTCCAGGACTGGTCTCTGGCTCTAGCGCTCTCCATAAGTCTCTCCTTTGCTAGACAGCTTGCAGAGTGCGGTCAGTCAAGCTTAGACTTAGTACTCTGAGAAGAGCCCTCTTCCCTTCCTAAAGGGGGGTGAAAGGAAATGAGGTTTTTGGCCCTAGCAACTCAATCAATTCCCTTTTCTCTACCACTTCACCCCAAGAAATTCATGGTTTGGCTTTAAAAAGAGAGCATGACTTAAATTCGATTATTTGATCAGTTCATTAACTGCAACTAGAGATACCACTAAATATGTGTGAATCTACACATATTTTGGTTAAGTTTTTTTGGGCTTTTACACAAGGGACTCCTTGACAATCACTATTTTCTTGTCTCACCTATCATAAAAACAAACAAACAAACAAACAAAAAGACAAAAAACTCAAAGCACAAGTTAGTCCCCATTGTCTCTTCTGATCCATACCTCTAAGAGTCTTTGATTTCTCCAGGCAAGAAAGACTCAGCAAATGAAAACACTGTTCTCTTACTAGGTCTGCAATTAAATTATGATCTCATGGACCAAAATATCAAAATGCATTGAGTACATTAAATGAGAGAGACTTAAAATGGTAACTTAGGCTGGCAAAGGGAGCTCAGAAGGCACACTATGCAGATTTTTCAGAGCCTCTTGGCTATGCTGACATACTGTAGAGGCAGAGTCAGGACTGCAGGCCTTGGCTTAGGAGTGACTCCTGCCAGAGACACTTGAAACTCCCACAGTAGGAAAACATAACTGGTAAGGTTTAATGGTTGTGGTTACATATTCTGAAATATAACATCTACAAACTTCCACATTATAAATTCTTTTCAAATGTCTAAGCCACTCTAAAACCGGTTTTCCAATATCTCCTCTAAAATTTATGACATTCAACTAAAATTATTTCAGATAATTTAGATTTGGTATGCCATGGGGACATTTTAGGAAGTTAGTGTGAAAAAATCAAATACAATTACTATTTTAAGGAGAACATTTGTTAAGACATTTGTAAGTTATGCTATGGAGTTATGGAAGAGTCAAATATACAAGAACAAAAGTAGACCTTGACCTCAGGGAATTAGCTGAAAATCAGTGGGTGCCATCCAGTTCCGTCTAACTACAGTCAAATAACCATTTCTATTCAGAAAGACAGATTTGTGTTTTGTTTTGTCACAAGATAAGTGACATAGAAGCCAAAAGTATTTCAAGCCTTCAAGCCTCATAATGACATAAACAATGGAAAACTCCAGCTGACCTCTTTGCAGTGTAGGAGTATAACAATTATAAACACAACCAGAATTATCTACATGGATTTAAAAATAATTAAGGATTTCTGTAAATAGATGAAGACCCTGCATAAAACTTCCATATAAAAATGTAATATCCAGCTCTTCAGTAGAGAAATACATGTTTTAATTTCAACTGTTGTTTTTAAGTTAATTAGTAATGGAATCCTTATAATTAAACGTAATTCTTACTATGTCATCCTCTACCACTGAGGTGATGTGACAGTACTGTTCTTGTGGGTCTTGGTTTCGAGGGAGAATGGCAGTTCTCTCATAGCAAACTGGTGGAGGGAGCTGAAGGGGAAACGCTGTGGCATGGAGCACTGGGGGCTGGGTGAGGGCTCAGTGGACACTGCGCTTACCACAGAAGCAGGAGACCTGAGCCTGTCACCCAGCACCCACCTAAAAGGCTGAGCGCAGCAATGACCAGAATCCTAGGCAGAGATAGGCAGATCCCTGGACCGCACAGGCCAGCTGGGCACAGCCAAACAGACGAGCTCTTGTCTTACAAAGCCAGGTGAAGATCTGAGGAAGACACCTGGTGTTGGCCTCCACACATGCTTCCACATGCATGCCCATGAAGGTGCACATGCACCTGGTGACATGAACTGACATGAACATGAACACACATACAAACCTCCCCCAGTACAGACAGTAATTCTAGTACTTGGGGCTAAATTAGGAAGACTGCTGCCAAGGTTTACAGCCAAACACAGCTACAGCGAGACCCTGTTTAAAAAGGAGAAAGAGGGACAGAAAGACAGAGAAAACAACCACAAAAAGAAAATAGAGCAACAGTGGGAAGCTGGCATTTCCCAGTGGGGAGCAGGCAGTATGCACAGGGCACACACTCCTAATAGGCCTGAAGAGCATGAGGGTGAGGGTGAGTCTTCCCACCGTGCAAACAAAAGGAAACACAATAAGGAACAACAGGCAATGCTTAATTTGTCTTTCTTATGGACTACAGCCAAAAGCAACATACCAGCAAAATGAGGCCTTCCAGCTTTATTAAAATGTCAGTTGTTATTTATGAGAATACACCTGTTTGGGTGGCAAAAGTCAGATTCCTAGTATTAAAAGTGCCGTGGAAAGATACTTAATAACACTTGCCTGAGTTCATGACCAAGTGGTGCAGGCCCAAGTAGGTGTCAACAATTACATTTACTTAAAAACAGTTCTGTAATATAATGATTTGCCATATAAACTGGATAGTTCAAAAGCCTCGTTTTTATGGAGTAGATTCGGTGTAAATTATTCCATTCCTTAGATTGCTGTCCTCTAAAATGTGTTTTCTCAACAACAACAACAAAAAAACCCTTATGCCACAAATAGAGACAAACTCACTGTTGTATTTACAAACAAACTCAAACCCATGCATTACAATTAATAGTGTGTGTTATGTAGACATTGTGTGTGTGTGTGTGTGTGTGTGTGTGTGTGTGAATATACATACATGTGTGTGGCTAAACTTGAATGTTATTTCTCAGGATCTTTCCACCATGTTTTGTGAGACACTGCCTTTCACTGGTTTGAAACACAATCTCTATTAGGAGGCTGGCTGCCCAGTTAGCCCTAGGGATTCACCTGTCTCCTCTCAGTGCTGGATTGCAAGTACAACCACCATCACAACTGGCTTCAAATATGCAAATGTATATGTGTGTGTGTGTGTGTGTGTGTGTGTGTGTGTGTGTGTGTGTGTGTTCTGGGCATCCAAACTCAGGGGTCGTGCTTGTACAAACAAGTACTTTGATGACTGAGCCATCTCCTTATCCTAACACTAACAATTCTATATAATTGCAGTCTAGTGCTACTGAATTTCTACACTGAGTATCATATGCTCCGCTACATGTCACAGAAATAGCTGAAAACAGATTGGGTTAGTTCCTCATGTCAGGGTCCTGCATTTCTAAAGTTAGGGAATAATATGACCTTCTTAATAAGTAAAATTACACCATCAATGAAACTTACACATTTTGACACAATAACATATGAAACAATTCATCCAAGTGATGAAATCTTTGGCAAAAGTGTTTTTATAAAGACATGTGTATTTCATACCAACTGAAAGCCACACTTTGACAATAGCACTGATAAAACATCGTTTGCATAAAGTAGCACCATTAACCGGCTAGAGTGCATCCTGCCTGATTCCCACTAGCCCATGAGGGCCACTAGCAGTCTTAAGTAGCCCAGAAAGTGCGTTCTGTTTGACAGTGCACTCCACCTGGGAAATCTCCAGGGTTTCTATCAAGGCCTTTGCTGCTAAAGGTGACTCAGCCACCTAGGAGCCAAAAACATAGGTCAGAAGATCAAAAGGACATGACCTCCTTGTAGGCTCAAAGGTCATGGGCAGCCAGGCAGTCCCAGGAGCAGGCTGAATGCTATGGTAACATCAAATGTGGGCTCCCAGCAGGCTACTTCCATTGTTTTGTCAATCTGAAATTATTTGGAACTTGCAAACTGCACAAAATATACAAATTACTATATGACAAATGGTGAATGCAATCTCTGCTTCTTTGAAAAGAATTCCCTGACACAGAACTTACACCATCCACAAAACAGTTTGCAGAGACAACGTCATCATGACAACAAATACAGGCAGATTCTAGATGCTGCACAATCATACAAAGGACTGTGTCTTACTAATATATGTTGGTTTCGTCCATACACAGTTCTGTGTTCTGGTGCTGGAGAAATGAGATGACCAGCATCTACGCATGAGGCAAATGTCCTTCGGGTTATTACCACCATCACCTTTCCCCTTTACTCTTGGCAACTATCTGACTTTATACAAATTACTCATCCAGATATAACAAACAGATGCCACTTTGCCAAGATGCTGGAAGAAAAGTATCATTCATCTGACAACAACCAAGACACACAGAGAATAACTCAGCTCTGTTTTCCCCCTCAACAATCATAAAACAAGCTTTTTAGCTTGCCTAGGTCACCTAATGTTCTACTTCCTGCTACTCCTGCTGACTCCTATCTGGAATGCCCAACCTTTTTCTAGGTGATATTTCAGGAAGAAGGTCATTAGAGTGATGGAAAAGGTGGGGAAGGCCAAAAGGCTCAGTGGCCTGGTGGTTGCAGAGGGGTAAAGGGAACGGTGTGAAGAAGTCGCTTCTCATGCATACACACTGTGTGGAACACAGTAGGTGCTTTCCACATATTCAAAGGATGAGCTACAGAACTTAGGTAACTAAGCACCAAAAGTTCTGTTTCCTAGACATTTACTCACTGAGTAAAAAGATAAGCTTCAAAGTCAGGATCTGTGAAGACACCATCTTCCAAATTATCTTATACAAAGAAGCTGGCGATAGTCCCAGAGTTTTATCAATTAGTTTTATCAATTTCCTTTACCTAATAAAGACAGGGCAAGAGGTTTCCAGTTCCTAGATAAAAGAGGAAGGAAGTAGAGGTGGTCTCCCATCTCCTGTGGTCAAGTCAGAGAAACTTTGGAGGCAGCTAGAGGACCCTCCCACCTTCCTTCACAGGCTAAGAGCGTAAAGAGGGAAACTGTTAGGATTCAGATGGGCATCTTGGGTATGCACGAAAAGAAGACATGGAAAACCACAGCTCTGCAGAAACCCAGTGTGCTCGGAATGAGTGGAAGAGAAGTGAGTTAAGGTGGGAGATAAAGAGCTGCCCAACAGCGGAGCAACTCACTCTAAAGCCAGTCAGCGAGCCAGACTGAGAACTTAGGAACATTCACTGCCCCAGAGAAAGAGAAGACAGCTATTGCTTTCACCTGGGTCGAGTATTAAGTCCTCAGAATCTGTCTCAATGGCAGAAGACGATAAAAGATTGCAGTAGAAAAATGACAGGAGGATGGACACAGCTCTCTCTCCTGTACCCTTCTCGGTGTGGTCAGAATCTAGTGTGGACCATAGTTCACAGAATAAACTATACAAGGAAGCTAAATCCATCCCCATAGCTTCAAAAAATAACCACTCCATAGTGATGTATGGAAATACAGACTTATAAAGATGTATGAGTCCCTCTTTTAAACAGAATTTCCTATAGGGATCCTTGATAGAGAAAATAACTTGGTAAACAACTTTAATGGCGCCTTAAACCCACAGAAACAATATACTTGTTTTACAATAATACAAAATAAGTCTAAGGGGGCTGATGATACGGCTCAGCTGTTAAGAATACCTGTTCTTCCAGCAGAGAACGCAGGTTCATTTCCCAACGCCTCCATGGTGATTCAGAACTACCCCCAGCTCTATAAGGGATCTGAAAGCATCCTCTGACTTCCACCAGCACCAAGTGTGCACACGGCATGCACACACGTGCACACACACAAAAACACACGTAGGAAAAACACTTATAAAAAATTTAAAAACACTTCTAAGAGAAAATATGGAAGATAAGGCTTGAAGGAATTAAGGAAGAATACATTCATACTCAGTATGCGATTTGATGGGGGCATGGGAGCTGATTTCTCTGCGTTTTGCACAGGAAGAATAAAAGACTACAATACTCTAGTGTTCTTTTGCAAAATGCATGAGCTTATTTCCTGAGCTTTAGGTTTCTGATAAATTTTGTGTGTCTGTCTCCCTAGATGAGTATTTGATAACATTCATGTAAATAGAACATTTGAAAAAATAAGTAATCCTTTCTTTCCCTTTAAAAAGTAATTCCAAAGTTCTAAACAAAGAAGCAACACTGTGAAGACCCTATCAAACCCATGGCCTCACACTGCCCCAGGAATTCTCTAGGCAGTCCTGCTACAAATGAAAACTCCCAAGAAATACAAATGTGCCAATCAAGGGCTCCAGCTTGCCAACCACAGACGACTGGAGCAGTACCACACCTATCAATTACTAGCTTCCTTAGACATTATGAATGATGCTGTCATTATTTTGGACAATACATTGGATTGCTGCATACAGGTTAGGTATCCCTCACCGAAAATGCTTAGAACCATAAGTGTTTTTATTTTTAAAATATTTTCATACACTTTCTAGTTAAGCATCCCCAATTTAAGAACCCAAAATCTGCAACAGTCCACATCTGGACTTGGAGATTAGGGATGCTTAGCACTGACCACAGCCTCTGGTGAAACCATTTGAGAATATGTTGAATCCCTTAACAGAGACAAACGTTGGACTGAAATGATAAAAACTGCTATATGGTATGCTGGCTGGTTTTGTATCAATGTCACACAATTTAGTCGTTTTTGAAAGAGGGAATCTCAATTAAAAAAGAACTCTACCAAGTTGCCCTGTGGGCAAGGCTGTGGCTCATTTTCTTGACTGATGATTAATGTGAGAGGGCCCAGCTCATTATGGGCAGTGGGTACTATAAGAAAGAAGGCTAATCATTTCCTTACGTGCTTCTCGCTATTCAATATCCCTCAGTTGAGAATTCTTTGTTTAGCTCTCTACTCCAGTTTTTAATACAGTTATTTGGTTCTCTGGAGTCTAACTTCTTGAGTTCTTTGTATATATTGGATATTAGCCTTCTATGGGATGTAGGATTGGTAAAGATCTTTTCCCAATCTGTTGGTTGTCATTTTGCCCTATTGACAGAGGTGCCATTTGTCCATTCTTGGTCTTAGAGCATAAGCTATTGGTGTTCTGTTCAGGAAATTTCCCCCTGTACCCATGTGTTCAAGGCTCTTTCCCACTTTCTCCTCTATTAGCTTCAGTGTATCTGGTTTTATGTTCAGCATCCTTAGGGAAATGCAAATCAAAACAACCCTGAGAGTACGTCTCACACCAGTCAGAATGGCTAAAATAAAAAACTCAGATGACAGCAGATGCTGGTGAGGATGTGGAGAAAGAAAAACACTCTTCCATTGCTGGTGGGATTGCAAGCTCGAACAACCACTCTGGAAATCAGTTTGGTGGTTCCTCAGATAATTGGACATAGTACTACCAGAGGATCCCGCAATACCTCTCCTGGGCATATATCCAGAAGATGTTCTGACCAGTAAGAAAGGCACATGCTCCACTATGTTCATAGCAGCCTTATTTATAATAGCCAGAAGCTGGAAAGAACCCAGATGCCCCTCAACAGAGGAATGGATACAGAAAATGTGGTACATTTACACAATGGACTACTACTCAGCTATTAAAAACAATGAATTCATGAAATTCACAGGCAAATGGATGGAACTAGAAAATATTATCCTGAATGAGGTAATCCAATCACAAAAGAACACACATGATATGCACTCACTTATAAGTGGATATTAGCCCAAAAGCTCGGAATACCAAAAATACAATTCATAGACCATACGAAGCTCAAGAAGAAGGAAGGCCAAATTGTTGATGCTTTTTTCAGTCCTTCTTAGAAGGGGGAACAAAATACTCACGGGAGGAAATACGAAGACAAAGTGTGGAACAGAAACTAAAGGAAAGAGACAGCCCCACCTGGGATCCAACCCCCTATAACAGTCACCCAACCCAGACACTATTGTGGATCTCAAGTGCTTGCTGTCAGGAGTCTGATATGGCTGTCTCCTGAGAGGCTCTGCCAGAGCCAGACAAGTACAGAGGTGGATGCTTGCAGCCAACCATTGGACTGAGCACAGGGTCTCCAATGGAGGAGCTAGAGAAAGGACTGAAGGAGCTGAAAGGGTTTGCAACCCCATAAGAAGACCAACAATATCAACCAACTAGTCCCCTCCTCCCCCGGCCAGAGCTCCCAGGGACTAAACCACCAACCAAGGAGTACACATGGCTCCAGCCACATATGTAGCAGAGGATGGCCTTGTTGGGCATCAATGGGAGAAGCCCTTGGTCCTGTGAAGGCTCAAGGCCCTGTTATAGGGGAATTCAAGGGCAGGGAGGTGGGAGTGGGTGGGTGGTGAAATACCCTCACAGAAGCAGGGGAAGGGGGGGTGAGATGGGGTTTTCCTGGTGGGGGGCACTGGGAAAGGGGATAACATTTGAAATGTAAATAAATACCCAATGAGAGAGAGAGAGAGAGAGAGAGAGAGAGAGAGAGAGAGAGAGAGAGAGAGAGAGAGAGAGAGAAGAGAGAGCACATGAGAGCCACCAGGGTGATCCAGCCACAAGGTACAAGTCATAAGCCATTAAGCTGTGTTTCTCCATGACTTCTGCTTCAGTTTCCTCCTCCAGGTCCCTGTCCTAACTTCTTTGGATGATATAAGTACAACCATAAGACAAAATACTACCCTTCCTCCCCAACTTGCTTGTGGCCATGGCGTTTTATCCAGCAATAAAAGCCTACCCAAGAAAGAAATTGGTACTGGGTCATAGGGTACTGAGGAGAGAGACCTGAACAAACGTTCTGGGAGAATTGTTGTAGCATTTAAACTTTGGGCTGGAAACGCCATTGAGTGTTTGGAGCTCAGTGTGATGTTTTATGTGAGCTCAGAAGATAAGAGTGCTGTAGGAAATGTAGACAATAGATTATGAAATTTCAGAGGGAAGTTTTGGAAGTCCCTTAAATACTCTATTGGGCCATTCAATATTCTGAATAAAGAGCTACTAAAGTGAATCTTGGCATTTCTGAGACAATCTACTAGTCAACTGGGGCTGAAGAAAAATCTATGATTAAAAATCAACCCGTATTATTGAGGCAAAATCTGGGAAGTGTTTCATTAGGGTCAACACACAGCAGCTGTGGTTTGGAGTGGACCAAAATTGTACTTTGTGCTGGAGGTCTAGGATTCTTCCAAGTAGTACTAGTTCTGAAGGCATGAAGGGGTTGTGAAGAGCAAATGAAATTTGGCATGGTGAGAAGCCAGCACAGGCCTTGTGGAGGTGCAGGAGGAGCAGCAGTGAGCACTTCAGGGATTGTGGGGGAGAGAAAGAAGCTTGTCACCCTGTGGTAGGATAGAGTCACTGAAGAGGCCAGCAGGCCATTGGTGAAGGTACAGCCCAATTACAATGGAGACCCCAGCATTTTGGAGATTCTAAGATCATGCAACCAAGAATAGCAACAGCCATTGAAGCAGAGCTAACTTAAGCCTAGGAACGAGCTATCTATACTGCAAATAGCAGAAGTAGAGAAATGGAACCTTTGAAGCCCGGGGGAACATGAATCTCAGGCGTGGTCAAGCACTGGATTTTGTGTACTATTGAACTCTGATTTCTCGATGGTTTGATTATAACTGTGGCCAGGTGCTTCCCTCTTGAAGAAAGGATTTCACTTATTTGCTATTTTACAGGAGCTTACAGTTGAGAGATTTGAACTTTTAAAGAAACTTTGGAGTTTATAAAAGAGACCGGTTAGTTTGAAGAGACTGGCTATAATATAACATCTTGGGGACAGCAAGCAGAGAAAAGTTATGGTTTAACAGTGATGTGTTGTATGTCAAGCTGACAGGGGTCTACAGCGCTGGCTAGCTTGATACAAGATCGAATCATTTTGGGAAAGGGAACCTCAGTGGGAATTATTGGCTGGATTCTGGGCATGAGGGAGACCATGTAGTTTTCACAGAGCAGTTTCTGTGAAGACATCTAAAGGCATTAAAGTGGATCAGAAACACTTATATAACCAACAGTGTGTGTGAGCCTTGAAGCACTAAAATGTAGAAATTTCTAGTCTCCTTGCTCCTGATAACACATGACAGCATCATCATAGCATCTTGTAACCATTTCTCTCCCACTGGCAACTGAGAACCGAGAGCACGGGGGGGGGGGGGTCAGGTCTGAGCGTTTGGAAGCATCACGAGCTGAGCGTCTCTGGCCACTACAAACCATGGGTTTTGTACCTGTTGGCAAGATGCACTTATATCCGTAATTATCACTCCTCCACTCCCCAACTCTCTCTGCTTCCCTCTCTTCGGGTCAATCATGTTCTAAAAGCAGAACGTTCTATCTGTCTTTTATGCAGACATTTTCAATCTGTCCGTAGAGGTGACTCCTCTAATTGAAAGGAGCGCTGAATGAGATGAGAGTGACAGAAGGAGTTGTGAAGAAGAGTCCTGAGGGAGACGGCGATCAACGGTAACCGTGGCTGGAGATGACCAGCAACCTTACTCAGGTCACCTCTGTCTGGATCCAGACAGCAGGCTGCACCAACCCTGAGATGTGATTTTTCTCCTCACTAAGCAGAGCACTGCATGTAGCAGTGGCAGAGAAAGCACACAAAGCCATGTCTGTGGCATAAACAGAAGGTTCCCGATCTCCGTGCTGACTATCAACACTGCTGTGTGAAGACAGGCTTTCACTTTGCAGATTTAAAGAACAATTTGTCATATAATACATTTAATCATGTTTCCCTCCTCAACTCCTCCCAGACCCTCCATACTCCTACTCACCCGACTTTATGATTTCTACTCACTTTGTTTCAAAAAAGAAAAAAAAAAAAACAGAAACAAAAAGAACTCACAAAAAGAAAATAAATACATAGAGACAAACAGTAAAAGACCAATAGGAGGAAAAAGCTCATGTCAGGTTTTAATCAATGAAGGTCTGTGAGTTTCTTTGTGGTTTAAGCTTAAGAAACTTCTACAAATTCAAACTATTCATTTGATCTTCCAATATAACTTAGGGTTAGGAAATAACTAGACATGAAAAGTGCCTCAAACGTTTCCATTTTTACTCCATTCTCTTATTTTTCTAGATAATTCAAAAGGAATCCCATCCCAGCATAGGCTTCTGAGTTGATTTTATCATACGTCTTAGCTTCTAGGAACTACATGGGTCCCTGAAGACAGAATACACTCATGGTGGGTAATGTAGACCCTCTGGTACTAGAATACTATGTCCCCAATGGCTTCAGATACACTTGACCCTGACCTTTACACTTTTATTTAGATACACATTTTAATGTTTGAGAACTTCATGCATTGTATTTTGATTACATGCACCCCCTCACAACTCCTTCCAAATCCGCCACTCATTCCATACCACTCAATTTTCTGTCCGTGCTTCTTAAAACACATCTGACATAATCAGTGTTGGCTATATACTCTTGAGTGTGTGCTCATCAACAGGAGCATATTCCACCAACCAGGACCACATTCTTAAAGAAAACCACCTCTCCTTATCCCAGGAGCCATCAACTCCCAATAGCTCTTCAGCAGATGGGGAGGTTTCATGACCACCTTTCTGTCTGTCTTGAGCGTGCAGAGGTCTTGGGCATGATGTCACAACTACTCTGAGTTCATATGTGCAATTACCCTGTTCTATCGGCAAACACTGCTTTGTTGAAGTCGTCGACTGCTCCTATCTCTTACACTCTCCCTACCTCCTTTTCTGCAATATCCTTGAGTCTTGAGGTGGTGGTGGTGGTGGTGGTGGTGGTGGTGGTAGGGGTGGTGGTGTGTTATAGATGTCCCATTCAAGACTAAGTACTCTTCAGTATCTTATTCTCTGCACTTTAACCAGCTGTGAATCTATACTATATTTACCATCTCTACAAAAAGAAGCTTTTCTGACAGGTGTTGAGAGAAACACTAATCTTTGAGTACAGCAACATTCATTAGGTGTTGTTTAATACAATGTCCATTTATTGTAATAATAGCAGTAGATTTTCCTCAAAAATCATGTTTAGCCACAGGTTCTTGGCCCTGAATATGGTGTGAGGTATGGGTTCCATTTTATGGAGTGAGCTTTAAATCAAGTCAGAAAGTGTTTGGTTACCACTATAACACTCATGCCATTATTGCGCCAGTAGCATATCTTGTCAAACCAGTCTTGCCAAGTTTATAGGCAAGTGAGCTCCAGGACTATTTTCTCCTCAGCCACCTTCCTGCACTATGAAAGCTAGGCAGGGTTGGGGCTTGATTCCATATTCTATGACTCAAGTGTGTAGTGTTTTACAATAGTAGCTGTACCAGTTTGTACTCCACCAGCAACAAATCAAAAGGAGTTCTCATTTTCTTTACATCTATCCCAGCATTTGACATCATTTGATATTTTTGGATTTTAGCCATTTTGATTGGGCAACATAAAATCTCAAAACAGTTTAATTTGCATTTTACTTTTGGCTAAAAATGTTGAACAATTTAAAAACGATTACTTAGTTGCTATGTTTTATATTTTGAGAACCTCTGTTTAGCGCCAAGACTCATTTTTAAACTGGTTTAATTGTTCTCTTGATGTTTATATTTTTAAAAATTCTTTGTATATTCTAGATCCTAACCATCTGTTAGATGTGTGGCTAATAAAATTTTCAAAAAAACCAAAAACCAAAAAAAAAAAAAAAAACCAAAACACCTCTGTGATTAAAAAAAATCATCTGGAGATGTTTCTTCACTTTGATTTTATGGAATACTTTTAGAAAAACTACTGTTAGTTCTTCTTTTAAAGAGTGGTAGAACTGAACACATCTGGCCCTAGGCTCTTTTTTCCCAGAAAAATTTTAATTACTTCTTGTATTTCATTGGACGTTTTCCAATCCAGTCTGTTAGTATGTGTCTGTCTGTTAATTGAGGGATTTGAGATCATTAATAATAAGAGTTATTATTGAACAACTTGTATTCATTCCTGTTGTTCTGTTGCTTTCATGGTGTCTTATTACACATTTTTTGATTACATGCACTGAAGTTGGTTATTGCCTCTACTTTCTTGGGTGTGTTTAAAGTTCTCTTCAGAACTAAGTGTTCTTTCCAGTGGATGATACTCTCAGCAGCTTGTTCCTAGCAGGAAATGCTGAGTCCTTTGAGAGTCCTTGAAATCTAAGCTGAAAGGGAAGGAGAGTAAACACCAAACACAACGTGTGACTACGGCGATAGCTGATCTTCACTCTCATTTTGGTGGGGTTTACAATCATCATGGAAGCACAGCCCTAAGAGTGTCTATAAGGAAGTTGAACAAAGGAGGGAAGAGGCATCCTGACTGTGAGTGGCTCCATCCCATGGGTTGGTGCTCTGGAGGGAATGAAAAGGAGAAGGTAGTAACGACCTCTGATTAGTCTTGTTCAGAGGAACATTTCCCCAAATTATTTTTTTTCTGCCGCCTTTTCCCCAGTGATGTTTATCAAATATCCTAAGAAAGCAAGATTTCTCTTAACAGTGTGGGAAATGCTAGCCGTTGATATTTGGACATCCCTTTAATCATCTAACCTCCTTAAATTACAGCTTTCACTAAGTTATAAAGCAGTCAGAAGGGCTTTAGATAAGGTGAATGATGCCAATCCTATATTCTCCTTGAACCTTGACTGGTGTTTAGTTGGTTGGTTGACTTTGGGTTTTCAAGACAGGGTTTCTCAAGAAGGAAGCCCTTGCTGTCCTGGAACTCGCTCTGTAGACTAGACTGGCCGTGACCTCATAGGGGTGCCCCTGCCCCATCCTCACCCCAACCCCTGCCTCCTAAGTGCTGGGATTAAAGGCATGCACCATCGCCTCGACCACGACCACCTGGCCTTAGCCAGCATTTTTAGAATGGAGGAGGTGGTAGCAAGGCACTTATCCCTGACTATCCTCAATGGTAAAAGTCTCTTGAGAGAAGACTGTCTAGCACCACCAAACTAAAGGAGTCACTGCTGATACACAGCCAGTTCTCACAGCCTCGTCTATATTAGAAATTTGAAATGAGTACCGTTCACAAATTGAATTCTTCCTTAACAGGCCAGTGAAATTGCTCAATGGTGAAGTACTTGGTTTGTAAGCCTGAGGACATGAGCTCAATCACTGGATTCTATGACAGGGAGAAAGTTGTCCTGTGACTCGGGTATACATGATATGGCACACGAAGTAGTCCTTCATCTGATTCACACAGAAACACAATATGAAAAACTCTCCCTCAGAGTTTTGAAAAATTATAAAGCACAACAAAAGAGCAGCATCCAACTAAGAAAAAAATGCAAGATAAATCTTAAAGGTAAAAATGTAATATTCTAGGTGTCCTGAAGGTAACTCATTAACACGAAGCTGATTACAAATGAAGACGCCTCAGAGCAGCTGCCCCAGGAAGGAAATTACCACACAGCAGCTTTGTATGATGTGAACATCTGCCCTGGATGGGATTTCAGATGCATCTTGAAAAAAAAATCTAATTTATTACTATATTGGGTTGAGGGGAGAAGTGGAAACAGAATAAATCAATGACTAGAAAGGATTAAACATTTTTGGTTTTGTTTTGTTTCTAAATCACATAAATAGGAAATGCAAAACATTCATTAGAAGCTGATTCAGATTCAGGTCTTAGGAAGCTAATGTTCAATCTGACTGAAGAAAGGATCTCTGAACCCTGCTTTCTACCAGGGATGCAACACAAAACTCTTTCAAAACCAACAAGGCCAGGGGAGACACTTTTCCCACATAAGAACACGAAGCATGAGACAGGAAGCTAATGCTGTGCACATCTGGTAAGGCATCCTCTGACACCTCTCTCCACAGAACTCACCATGTCATAAGTTGTTACAATCTTCTTCAGCACCTCAGGCACGATGGCTTGCAGCTCCATGGTGGGGTAGGGCTCACTAAGGTTCAAGACCACCAGGGGGTTATTGTCAGGCCCCAGGAATCGAGGAGACACGGCAAGCATGCACTGCATGAGGTTGGCCACGGAGGAGAGGCCACACAACTCTTTGAACGACACCACTGCATTCTGCAAATAGAAAGGAGACCCTGGGTCACTGTGATGGCTATCCTTGGTTGTTAATTTGACTACATCTGGAATGACCTAAAACTCAAATGGCTGGGCATACCCATGAGGGAGTTTTTCTTAACTAAATAGCTTCAGGTGTGAAGACCCACTTCTGATCTGGATCAGATCTTGGAAGTGGAAAGATACATCTTTAATCCAGATCTTTTGAGGTGGGGAAATCAACCTTTAATCTGGGCTACATCTTCTGCCAGAAATCTTAATATAGGGCATAGAAGAAAGCATTCTCTTTCCATGTCTTCTTTACCTCACTAGCAAGTCCTTTGCAGGCATTAGAGCCCCCTTCTTTAGGATTCCAGTGCATAATGAAGAATAGCTGAGACACACGGCCTGGTAAACTGAACAATTACTGGTTTCTTGGACCTTCCATTGGTAAATAACCATTGTTGGACTAGTAGGGCCACAGCCTGTAAGCCAGTCCCCAAAGAAATCTAATACAATAATATAATATAATAACATCATACACACACACACATTTTGGTCAGAGTATGAGTTGGGTGTGTGACTCTGGGCATGCTTGTGGACAGAGCAGGTGGCTGGAAGGAACAGATCTAGCTCCTAAGTAACCCGTGTTCTGGAACTAAGTTTTGAATTTAAACATTTCATTTTTATTAAAACTGCTTTAAACATGACTGTCGAGCTATCGAACATTTTGTTTAAAATCATTTTGTGACCATGTATAGAAATAAATTACTGTGATATCTAAAGTGTGCTCCCCCAAGCAGCCTGTGATAACTGTTTTCTTCACAGCATATCCTGCATCTGTCCCCTCAACCCTATCTCCCCTTTCTACCACCCACTCTTAACTATAGCAAAAGTCCCTGGAGGGCAGGCTGCTGTCTATTGGTTCCCAGCACGCTCTCACAGCCAGCCAGACTTCAGAGCAGGTGCTACTCAGTACCACTACAGCAGCCCTCGGGGCTTCAGTACAGGGGGGCTGACACATCCCAAAGGGAATTATGTCCCATATGTCCCATATGTGCACCAGCAGCCACAGGCAGGGGACAATGTGGTTTCTTTGGAACTGAGGGTTTGCCAAAATGCATGCACCCTCAACAATGAAGAAACCATCCCAATTTTGATTATGCTTTGACCTTGAGAGGACGACAATAAATGTCATGATTGCAGGCAACTGTTCTTATTCATGACGTGGCTATAGAATTAGGTAGGAAACATATATTGAAAGTGTTTCCTTGGTTAGAGGAATGCTAATGTCATTTTTATAATAGTGTTTTAAGAGAAAACAAATGGGATGGAGAAATGACTCCGTGGTTAAGAGTATTGGCTGGTCTTCCCAATGACGTGGGCTTGACTGCCAGCACTCACATGGCAGCTCACAACAATCTTTTAACTCTAGTTCCAGAGGATCCAATACTCTCTTCTGGTCTCTGAGGGCACCAGGCATGAATGTGGTACACAAACACACATATATAAAAAATAAGAATAATACATCTTTTCTTAAAGAAACACCTCAGAGTATCTACCACATGGAGCATGTCACACACTGCTGTGAGCTCTGTGAGGAAGAATGAGGGGTCTAGACCAACTTGACTCGCCAATCCTGGTACACAGCTAGATATGTGGCCCAGCCTTAACAGGTAAACAGTTCCTAACTGACTGCTCTGAGACATGTTATTTTAGAAAAAAAAAATCATCTTAGGTCTTTCATGAGTACATTTACCATAAATATTTTATGTAAATAATTGTCCTCTAAAATCAAGAGTACACTGGCTCATTTAAATGTATCTAAGCACCAGAGCTCCATAAGAAAAACCCATTCCTTTTACTTTAACCAATTTCCCTCTGACAGGTCATTAATTTCTGTTCCATCTAAGAAATAATAATATGCAGCAACAACAACAGAGATTCCCACGAATACCATATTTAAAAACAGCAGATAACTGGTCGTAAGAGGAACGTGGGTAAGCAGCTTACGAGTCAGCAACAAGACCAGTTTATTCTAGTGCGCAATCAGTATGCCATCAACTACCGTGGTTGAAATTCAGATGTTGAGAAATGAAACTAGTAACAAGCATGCTAATAACCAGTTGAGATTTACAAAAGTATTTAAAGTTAAATACACTGCTATAAAAAAATACACATCCGCAAATCATAGGCACGCACAAAGTAGAGATGTAAACGTGAGCACACACCTGCATGTTCTCTCTCAGGTCCGTGGCATCCCGTATGGGGGGCTGGGCGTTCTTGAACACCTCGTCTACAGTTTTAATCCACAGTGTTCTCAGAGAGGCATATTCCCGGGACTTTTTTCCTTTCCTCACGGAAAGGCCCCGTTTGTGAGGCTTCCCTCCCCCTCTCCTGTTAGTAATAGCCACGTGGACGAACAGAGAAGCGTGGGCGAGGACCTCTCCAGTCAGGGACTGCAGAGGCACATGGCGGTAGCCCGTCTGTAAACACTCGAAGGGAATGGTGTACTGGCCGATGAACTCATCGCCGATGTAGTCGTCGTCCAGCACGACAAAGCGCACCATGGCTAGTTCAGGGAGGTTAATCTGAAACTCAAAGCTCTCGTCAAAAATAGGAGCATCTCCATTCTGGTTCACCGTTTTTGTCCTTTGCTCCGCGCAGTCGGCAGGAATTCCGTGGATTTCCACATAGACATAAGGGTCCACCACGTCACCTTTGGCACCCGACCCTTTGGGTTTGGGAAAGTTCTGGCCGCTGATGATTTTGATGTGAAGCAACTGAGGTGAAACTCCTGGGACAGAGTCCTTGGTGTTGGCACTGAAGAAGGAGACTTCTTCCCTCATGATGGCTGGTCGAAGAACATAGCCACAGTTTCCATTCTGCCTAAACCAGCCAACGTTTAGGTCCATCATCAGCCCTGGAGTCTGGAAGTTCATGGCTACAATCTGACAGCCACATTTCCAAAAATCCTGAGGGTTCATGTTGCTTGAGTCAATTCTCATTGGACTAGGGAAGACCCTGGCGAGGAAACGCTTATTGTAATTCACAAAGTCCCCGGGGTTCTCATTGGCGTATTTACTCGCAAGTACTTCATTAAAGGAGCACACTTCCCAGTACTTCTGCACCTGAAACGACACCTGAAACTCCTTGAACTGGACGGATTTACAGATGCTGACCAGCTCGGACAGTTCTTTGCAAAGCTGAAACCGCTTCACAGGCACATGGTTGGGTTGTTCCACATTCTCTTTCCCCATCCTCTGAGACATTTCTGCTCCTTCATCCTCATCAGTAACATCCCCTTCCACGCCGGAGCAATTTGAAGACAGCTTCTTTGCTTTGATTAGTATTTTCCCTTTCAGGACATCTGGGGATGGTAGATAAGATTCCTCCATGTTGGGTGATGTCGTATACAGCTTGTCTCCTAAAATTTTCTTCATGTGTTGAACCATCACCTTCTGTTGTTTAATAGAGCAGTGGTTTTCTAAACATAAGATGAGAGGATACTCAGAAGCAAAGAACGCGTACTTGTTAATGATGTCGATGACGCTGCGGAAGACTATCTGAGAGGTCATGGTGTGGCCTGTGTAAATCACAGGCTCATTATCTGGCCCATCCCACACATCTAATTCAACGCTCCTGCAACCCATTTTCAGAGCGCGGATATATCCCGTGATGTCAGAGGGACCCCGGAACTGATCCTCTATTAAGTATGTATTATGAGATGAGTTTATAAAGTAATGAGACAGAGGTTGCTTCATATCCTGACAGACCTTCTTATGTTCCGGATCAAAGATGTAACAATCAGGTGACATCAGGTAGTTAGTGAATCCATCTATGGAGAGCCAGCCCTTTTCCTGGCCTTCTTTGGATGGCTCGTATTTGTGAATAATTTCCAGGCTTATTTCCTCATTGATATGTGCTACACCCTGTTCTGCCTCAAGAAACATCATAAGGTCCTTGGTATCAAGGAATTCTTTATTGCTTGAAAACTGAACTAAAAGGAAGTAAATTTCAGGTCTAGTACAAAGTTCATGAAAGACCTCAATAAATTCCTCCTTTGTGATTTCAGTACCAGCTTTGTCCTTTGATTTATGCAATTCTTTGAACTTAAGCTCAATTTTGCTTGTTTTTAGACCAGGATTGAGGTTTCTGATACACTGGACAGCATGACACAGAGTTATATGTCCAAGACCATCTACATCAATTTCACTAAACATTTGTGAAATCCAAGAAGTCCTCATGTTGTCTTGGCTACTTTCTAGCATATCAAGTGTATGTTTCCCATAAGAAATCAGGTAGCGGAGTCCTGTCACCCAGATGTTTGCAACATCTGCAGAATTGGCAACCAAATCAAGTGACTCATAATTTTCTCCATATATGACTGAAAATGCACAATCTTCAGAGATCTGCTCAGAAATGCCATTGCTGCGGAATATATCTGTGTTCTTTCCTGTTCTCACTTCCTTGATAGATTTGATATCAATCTTGGCTTTCTCAGAATCCTTCTTAGATGGCTCCCACCTCAGGCTTTGCATGTCGGCGTCCAGCAGAAAATACCGATGGTAAATTCTGGAGTTAGAACGAACCTTTTTGAGTTCAGAGCCCTCAACCATTGAGTTGATACAGTCACTTGCGCTGCTGATCTTCTTCTCTGTCGGCATGCTGCTGAATGACACCGTCTTCTTCCGCTCCCTTTTCTGCTTCGTGCCATCCTGGAGGGAAGAAAAGTGTGTTAGGATAAGATAAACATAGGTGTTCATGTTCAGACTAAGAATTAAACTTTAATTCCCTGAAAAGCTGTGTACTGTGATTTCCTATGGGGATCTTGTGATGAATGACAGCTGTTCACCTTTCATTTAGAAGAGGCCTTAGAGTGCAATCTCATGCCAACGAGCAAGAAATCATTGCTTAATAACCACAATCCGTATTTGTCAAGGAATTCAATTCACAGAGAGCAGACACTTATTTATCCTGGCTGTATAATTTTCAGAAAATGCAAGACTCCTTGGCTTACAAACTACCAAGAATTCCAAGGCACTCAAGAGAAGAACATTAAGCTCACTGCAGTACCCATTTTTATGTGGGGGCCTTTGCAACCACAGCACTCATGTACCTGTGTAGACACTAACTAATCCCTACATCAGTGTCTCCTACAGGCTCAGCACTTTATGCCTCAAAACTCACCTGACTACTTGGTTAAACTGCAGGTTTCTGAGCCTAGAGAATCAGATCTCTAGAGATGGTGGAAGGAATCTGTACTCGGGTAGCTCCCCACATGCTGGGAACATAGACTAAAGTCTGAAAGACTTTTGCTAGCCTCTTGGGCTCACTAGTACGTTTTGACTATTTTATTTCTGGACTCTATATATGACTAGGATACAAATGATTAAGTATGAACCCACAAAGTGTATATTAAATATACACTCGAATTCCTGGCTCTTCACAGTATCACAATAAGGTCCTGCATACTTTGGGCAGTTGTGGATTACGATTATAGTCATGTTGGACATGAGAGGACTTTTAGATTACAGCTGGGGTAGATCTAAAGTTATAGAGTTAGAGATATTAAAAGCTGCTGCTCTGTATCTAGATGCTGCTGCCCAGGAACCTCCGATAAAAGCATGGGTTATAGTGCAATCCCGTGAGAAGCTTCGGGGAGCATCTATTCTTCAATAGTGTCTGTCTCTGTAATGGAAACTGAACCCAGGGCTCTGTGTATGCCAGGCAAGCACTCTGCCACCGAGCTATATCCCCAACCCTAGGGGTGCACCTTTTAAACAGAAGTTTGCATTGTCTGCTTTCCTGCAAAATTCAACATATTCACACTTAAAAGCTAGCACTCACACTCACTTATATATTTCAAACCTGTCCTATACAGATACTTTTATTTTTAAAAAAAAGGTGAAATGAGTGCAAATATCTTTGGATATCTAAGCTTAAAAGACAGAATTGATTTTGGGAAATATATGAAATCTGTGACCAATTTTTAGCAACTTACTATAGCCATAAATAAAGAACAGGCTAGAAAGCGAGCTGGGCCTGTATAAAAGACAAAACCACGTAACTGTGTAAACATATCCAAAAGCAATTCTGCTTTTCCCACTCTGCATAGCATAGAATTTATTTAAATAAAACCTCTACTTTAAAAAGGTCCCATTATCCTACCTATATCTGAAATTTAAAGCCATTCTTACTTTTTGATTATCTATACTTTCAAAAGCAATTTGTAGAAGGTAAGTAAACTTAATCTTTAAATCATATGGGTACCATTTTCCTCAGAGTTTTAAGATGGAGGTTTTTTTGTGATCTGAGATACAAGGCAAGACATAAAACCATCAAGCAGCGTTTTTTTTAACTATATTGTCAGAATGATAAAGTCCAAAAAGAGGCTGCAGTAGCCAAATC
Source organism: Mus musculus (assembly GCF_000001635.26). Taxonomy (NCBI): domain Eukaryota; kingdom Metazoa; phylum Chordata; class Mammalia; order Rodentia; family Muridae; genus Mus; species Mus musculus. Next base: position 50,604,601 of record NC_000083.6, on the reverse strand, counting down.
TGTAAGATGTATTATCACATTTGTTCCAAATCCCTAAAGCAGAGTCTGTATTCTATCTTTTTAAGTGAGTTGGCATAAAATCAAATTTGTAATCAGACATGCATAAGGGCATAAAACAAATGTATAAATTTCCTATTTGTCAGAACGAAATGCATCTTTGCCTCAAAAAAGACAATTTTCCTTTAATAAGGGCAACATGCAAATTTAGTAAGGGAATTTCATAATCTATAAATTACACCTCAATGTGCTACTGGTAAAATGAAGTCACAAAGATAAATGGAGGTGTTTATCCACTGATCCATTAAAGTACATAGTACTTTCTGGCATTCTCCATCTTTTATGCCCACTTTCACACTGATTAGTAAATTTCTGCTACCTTGTAACTTGCTACAAAAGACGAATTTCACATTCATGGTTTTCTTCGTTACCAAGGAGAGGATTAAAAAGCAAATTTCACACAGCACATATATGCATTCGCACACAGCACATATATGCATCACACACAGCACATATATGCATTCACACGCAGCACATAAATGCATTCACACACAGCACATATATGCATTCACACACAGCACATAAATGCATTCACACACAGCACATATATGCATTCACACACAGCACATAAATGCATTCACACACAGCACATATATGCATTCACACACAGCACATAAATGCATTCACACACAGCACATAAATGCATTTACACACAGCACATATATGCATTCACACACAGCACATAAATGCATTCACACACAGCACATATATGCATTCACACACAGCACATATATGCATTCACACATAGCACATAAATGCATTCACACACAGCACATATATGCATTCACACACAGCACATATATGCATTCACACATAGCACATAAATGCATTCACACACAGCACATATATGCATTCATACACAGCACATATATGCATTCACACCAGTGTCTGTGGGACAGGCAGTAGCTTAAACACCACACTGTGGCTTTACAAGTACTGCTTTCCTTTTTATAACCAGTCTAGGTTCTGACTGGTGACTGCTGGTCACTGAATATCTTGACGAACACTCATGATGGTCACCTAAATGCAGCCTGAAATAACGGCAGCAAGAACACTCTTCGTTAACTCCGTAGCTAGTCTCTTCCCCTCTCTGTTGTTAGCCAAAGCTATCCTGCCTTCTCTATAACAAGACATGATTGAAAACATTCTATTTCTCTTGCCCACTAGCAGACAAAGTCACTAGAAACCAAAGAAGACAACCCGGCTTGCTTATAAACTGTTACGCCTCCTTCCCCGAAGCTCATGTGTTCAAAGGTTGATGATCCCTGTTCAGCAATATTCAGAGACTGAGCTCAAGGAGGTGACTGGACCGCGAGGGATCCGATGCCATGAAAGTATCAGTCCATGTACTGATTCATAAGCACTCGGGGTATCTGAGGTGGGGCCTCCTTAGATAGGTCTCCATAGGCCCACCGATGATAGCCTGCCCTTGACCGGGCTCCTCCCTGCTCTTGGCTTTCTGGCTGCCTTGAGGTGAGTGGCATTTCTACATGTTCCCAATCATGTAATTCCACTTTACAACAGGCTGAGAAAAAAAATGAAGACAAGTAACTGTGGCCTGAGGCCTCTGACATTATTACCCAAAACAAATACATTCGCTTTAAAGTTGTTCTACTAAGCTTGTTTGGTCTGTGAGAAGAACTTGTGTGTGAACTTGATTTATACATCATTAGGTGGACCACATTCCCTGGCCTGGCGGAAGCAAGTGGACATGATGCCAAGACAAATACACAGCTGGGTCCCCTAGAGCCAAGGCAAAGGGAGGGAAGGGCAGAAGCACCTGAACAGGAGAGAGAAAGAGAGCTCAAATGAGGTGGTAGAAGACCACTCCTCTAACCCCCTGACTCCTGGATTCTACCCTTCGCTGTTTATCTCAACTCAGCCTTCACTCTTCAATCCAACTGTGATTCAGCCCTGCCTAGGCTAAAAGGCAGGCCACAGCAGAGTTGGAATCAATCTTGTATGTGTCTTTTACTACAAGTTGGGCTACACTGAATACTGGAAAGGACTCAAACTCTATGTGCCATACATACAGTTCTTATTATTATTACTATTTTATTTTAATTACAAAGAAACTAAGTGGATCTGACTGACACCCATCACCTAAAACTAGAGAAAAAGAACAGAACCTTCTGCTGAATTGGAAATGTCTCAAATAGTTTTAATTGTTTTTTAAAACTTTCTTAGAGCTGGCTGATCTACACACTCATCACCTAACACTTCAGAATGGAGAAAACAACCAGTATGAAAACTTGGTCTAATGATGAATCTGTGCTGCTCCAGGGCAGTTACTAACAGGAAGGGCAAGAGCATAGGAGATGACTTGGGCTAGGAGAGGAAAGGTTTCCTAAAGAGTTTAGCTCCTTAACAACCTTGAGAATTAGTATTTGTTTTATGAAGAACCATGAAAAATGCTTAAAGATTCTATTAGACACAAATGAAAACTTATTTACAGAATAACAATTTTGTACCAAGAATCATGAAGGGGCCCATGGCTCTGGCCACATATGTGGCAGAGGACGGCCTTGTTGGACATCAGTCTAAGGATCAGTCCTTGGGATCAATGCCCCAGTGTAGGGGAATGCCAGGGCGAGAAGCCGGGAGTGGGTAGGCGGGGGAGCACCCTCATAAAGGCGGGGGAGCACCCTCATAAAGGCGGGAGAAAGGGGGGTGGGATAGGCAGTTTCCGAAGGGGATACTTGGAAAGGGGAAAACATTTGAAATGTAAATAAAGAAAATATCCAATAAAAGTTAGTAGAGAGTTGTTACCAAAATTAGAAGGCCATCTGTGATATTTAAGCAGTAGCAATTTCATAATGGGCAAGAGTTCCTAAGTCCTCCCTCCCCTAAGATGAGGAGGGAACAGATAGGTGGGCCTCATTTCTCCTGCTGGGAAGCAAGTGGTAGGCACTGATGCCTACTGCTAGGAAGCAAGTGGTAGGCACTGATGACTACCACTGGAAAAGAGCCCAACCTGGGTGCAGCAGTTCATCCACAGACAGCATGCGTATTATACCTATTACACTTCCCCTACCTTTCCAAGTGACTCGTTACACAATAGGAGGTTGACCGTTCCCTGATGGATATCATGCAAAAAACTATGTTATCAATATCCAGGATAGATATCCTTGCAAATACTTAGATTAAATCTAAGTAGTGGAGCAGGTACGCAGGGAGGGGAATCTCAGAATGAGGAGAGGGCAAAGCATGAAAACAAACAAGTGCAAGTGTTTGCAGTCTGTCAGGAATGAAGAAATTCCATCTGGATGACAAAATAGAACAAAGAAGCAGAATCTGCTCATTTATCCAGGGAAGTTTAGATGAGTTGAGAAACACCATACTAAAGAAATTTCCGTCTTAAAAAACAAACAAACAAACAAACAAACAAAAAACCCCAACAAAACAAGAAAGAACTTGGGTCTACTAAACAGGCACAGTTCAGTCACAATAATTCTGAATTGGTCACGGCAGCCTGGAAGATTACCTTGTAGTGTTTTATCACATAGCTTCAAACTTTTGATGTAGTTGCTAAGATTGGAGAGGGGAGGAAGAAGATCTGGGGCAAACCAGTCAGTCCACAGGTCATTTGACAAATCAGATGAAGTGCAGAAATACAGAACAATTTGAGCAAAGGCCAGGTACAGTCAAAAGCTGATTCTGGTTCATGAGTCAGCACTCTTACTTCCAAGAATAACTTCCAAGACAGTAACATGGCCCAGAGAGTTAGAGACCTTGAAGGTCTTCCTCAAATCCCTCCCTTCCTGAGCACAAGGAGCCCTGCAGAAGAGGAGGCAGAAAGAGTGCAAAAGCCAGAGGGGTTGGAGGACACCCAGAAAACAGGGCCCTCTAAATCAACAGGGTTGTTAGGCCTCAAACACTGCAGAGGGCTGAGGTGTGGATTTAGCATATCAAGGCAGACCTGCCTGCCAGGTACTCACAGTATCCTGCAGTTCCTACCTGTTACTAGGTTCTCCTGGCTGGCATAGCTCACCCCCTACCCTGACCTTTGCAGCGCAGGGTCTGGGCTACCTTTTCTCCAACTGCCCTACGCTATATAATCCAACCACTTTGGTTAACTGATGTTTTCATCTGGTCTCTTGGACTGTCTCTTGGTCCAGGCTGCCCCTCTCGGTTGGCAGCTGCTCTCCCCACTGCCTCACATGGTGTGGGGTCACGTCCACCCTGGACTCTCTCCAAGTCCTGCCTCTGACTATGCTCGCTCTCTTTTATCTACAATAAACTTTCTCCTCCACCATATCTAGCAGCAGTCATGTCCTTTCCTTTCTCTTTCTTATTTTTTTCATTCACCAATGTCCCGGAAGTTTTAAAAATTACATCAAGCAGGGTCAAACACAAAGAACTAGCTATATGAGAGCCAAACAACTTAAACTCTATTAAGAGAGAGCAACAGGAGTAAAAAAAAAGTTACATACGGAGAAGGATAAATAATTACAGTTCATATGGATTAGAGATAGTCTTCATAATGAGCCATATGCTGTCTTCTTGAGAGCTTGCAAATGCAAGACAGTTTTATAGGAGTGATTCTTCTTTTCAAGGACTGTAGTCTTTGAAGTACTCTTTTTAAAAAACAACAACAACAAAAAGGTGTTCCTGAGCAGATGTCAGGATTCCCAGCTCACTTCACTAGTTCAAAAGGACGGGCCCCATTCACAAAGAGCTGGGTGAGCCCATCTCCCACTTCATCTGGGATGTTTAGAACCTACTGGCACGTGATTTCCAGGGTGAACAAAAAGACTATCACTCCCTAGGGGAGCATGTCAACCATATTAAACATTAGAGTGAAGGCAAAGGATGTTTTATAGGATTATAAAGAAAATTTAATAATATCAAAAACAAGGAAAAGGAGGGAGCAAAAAGGTTGAAGAAAACCAAAGTACATAGATCAGTGATATAAATAGCATTTTAGTAATAAAACTAACAAAACCAATCAGAAAAAACCTCTGACAGCTGCAAAATGTTTTTCTTTGTACCAAGGTAGAACAATGAGTTCACTAACTTATACTTTATATTTTAACAATTGCCCACAGAACTGCTACAGGCTCCACTGTGAGCGAATACTCCATGATCAGTTGTGCCTCCGTTTTCCTACAAGTCCAACAGGCCTCAAAGCAATTCCTCCTAAGTTATGTAATACAGCGAATGCACAGAACCCTTAGAATAAAATCAGTTCACACTTGAGAGGAACTTTAAATGCTGCTTGGGATTTTACATAGCCTACATTATTAGATTCTGTGAAATTTATTCTAGGCTGAGGTGAGTTCTTCATAGTAGAAAAAGCAAAGCAAAATGCCGCTGTAAATACATAGCTGTGACTGTAATGGTAGAATCACTTAAGTCTGCCGACAGTTACTGGCTCAGAAGGACAGTCCACACATGACTTTCTCTGGACAGAATGAAGGCAACCACACAGCCTTTGGGCACAACTAGGGGTGTAAGATGCACTAAGTGTCCGTGGCAGCCAGAGGCCCTCTCAGTACACTTCCCACGGCAGCATTTCCACAGTTCCTCCAGGGGACAAATAAGCCAACCATTTCCTGGAGCCTTGTGTCAATTTCATCCATTTAATTACTGAGTCTATGCTACTGCACATAGAATTTATTCTCAACACTTTAATTCTACATAAATAACCACATATTAAAAATGCAAATGTGAAGCAAAGATCATCATAAAATCCCAATGACCTCATGCAAAGCCGTCTGTGACCAGAGTTCTTCAGATCACTGCTTCTATTTCGTACTCATGCCAATTCTAGTGCAGATACTACAGTATTCAGCTCTAAGGATAGAAAGCAAATCGCCAACTTCCGTGAAATGATGCTTTCAAGGCCAGGTTTCTGAAAGCATTCAAATCACTTGCTGTGATGGGTTACACTCCCTTAAAACTGTGAGCTCTAAAGCTATGAAATAAAGGCTGTAATACATGAATGGCACTTTCAGGTCAATAGTGTCTTTTAGTGACACATTTCACCACTGCTGAGATATTTATTTATTCAAAGTAAATGTACATAACTATGACTTATATATGTATCTACTATAGATTGCAATAAAGTTCATTGATTTGTCTACAGTAATGAAAAACTTAATAGTAAAAGCTCAGGGCTCCTATAGACTTTAATCCCAGGGAAAAATATTGATGTTAAGGTATTTTAGTTTATGACCTATAATAATGGTACCTAAGTGGCCCCAAATCTGATCTGGAAACTATAGCTGTGTTTCACATTGCTGGTTATTCCTTTTGTTTTCTGCTTGCTTTTTTTCTTTTGTTTTTGACACAGGCTCTTTGCATAACCCTGGATGTGCTGGAATTCACTAGGTAGACCAGCCTAGCCTTAAGCTCACTGAGCTCCACCTGCCTCTGACTCCTAAGTGCTGAGCAAGGTATGCCACCATGCCTAGTTGGCAATTTCATGTACAGCATCTTATTACAGAGCCTGGTGGCTTGTATAGCACGGAGATATTCAAAGATGTAATCATATAATTAACAGCTGAGAACTTTCTAGCAAATCGCATTTGGCCTGAAGAGGCACGCAAGCTGATCACATAATGTGACTGCTTGGTTCCATGCACGACCAGTTCTAAGAGCACTGACTCCATCATTACATTTTCTCCCCTAAGCTGTGGTGGTTCTCCATTATTTCAAAGATAATTAAGAAGAATGATTTAGTCTCCTTCTCTTTTACATCCTGAGTACTGCATTGCTCAGGGCTGAGGAAAATGGAATAGCAAAGCAGTAGTTAGCAGTTAAGGGGAATGCTCATGCCTAGGCCAGATCAAACACAGAGCAAACACAGTGAGTGACCAACAGCAACTCTTTGAATCAGAAATTTTAATGAATCTACAACATTTTTTAAAATTAAATTTTCAGGAAAGCTGCCTATGATGATTTGAATGAGAACGGCACCCACAGGCCCATATGTTTGAATGTTTAGTGTCCAATTGATGGAACCGTTAGAAGGATTAGAAGGCATGTCCTGGTTGGAGGAGGTATGTCACTGGGGGTGGGCTCCGAGGTTTCCAAAGCCCAAACCAGACCCACTGTCACTTTCTCGCCTCCTGCGCAGATGCTCCTCCAGCACCCACCATGTCTGCCTGCCAGCTCCCTGCCATGATGGTCATGGGCTCACCCTCTGAAACTAAGCAGTCCCCCAACTAAAGGTTTTCTCTTGTAAGTTGCCTTGATTATGGTGTCCCTTCACAAGGACAGAAAGTTACTAAGACAATGCCCCATAACTATATTATAAACTCACAATTATTTAAGTTTTCAATCTTACAGGAAAAAAAAAAACTTTTGGGAGGCCTTTTAAAATCCAATGGTTAACATTCATAAGAAATTTCTGTATGTGTAAAGGTAATAGATCAGAAAAAAAGACCTAAAATAATGAATCATATCAAAGACAAACTCAGCTCTCTGTAAAATATTCTTTTAAGTTCCAAACAGTAGCCCAGTCTCAGTTCTATTATCTCTTCTCTATAGCCTCTACGGTATTTATCACTTCTACTCTGTAATTCAACACTTAATGATTCAGTGCCTGATTCAGTGCTCTGACTGTTTTATGTGGGTTAGTCTTATCTCAAGTAGAAGGTATTTAAAAATCAAAAACAAACAAACAAACATGCTCTGTTTTAGATTTTTAGATTGCCATAACTAGATCAATGTTGGCAGCTAGACAAGAATTCCTTCTATGGAACTGGCAATTTCAATAAAGCCTATCCCAGGCTTGGATTTCCCAAGAAAACACCCAAAACCTAAACAAGTTCAACTTTAACACTCTCTCTCTCTCTCTCTCTCTCTCTCTCTCTCTATGTATGTGTGTATATGTGTGTGTGTATGTGTGTGTGTGTATGTGTGCATATGTGTGTATGTGTGTGTGTGTGTGTATGTGTGTGTGTATGTGTGTGTATGTGTTTGTGTGTGTGTGTGTGTATGTGTGTATATGTGTGTGTGCACATGCATGTGCATAAATTAGAGAACAGTCTGTGGAACTGACACTATAGCTTGGTGCCAAGAATCCTTACCTGATAAGTCACCCCTCCCGCCTTATTTTTTTTTTATAACAGGTATCAAAATCAGTCAATCAATCAATCAATCATAGTGCTATACCAATACTGGCAATATTCAAACAACACTGGTTACAAAAAAAGCCACAATGAAATCTGCTAATTTATTTTTCAGTAATAGCATCTTCTACTCTATAAGCTGGATGTATAAACTACATCTCTAGGAACTTCTTCAGTTCTTGTAAAAACAAACTTACTTTGTCTTCTGTCTCTGCCTCTGGCTGTGCTCTCCCTCATATCAACAGTAAACCTTCTCATCAGCCAATGCCTAGGAGTGGTCATGGCCTCAGTTCACTTTCAGTCACTCTGCCCAGGTACTATGCTCTCAACGGTCCTATTACGGGTGTATGAGCTTGAGAACTGTTGATACAGAAGTGACTCTGCCCATAGGTATACAATAAGACCTGGTAAGCCTGAGATAGAAGACAAGACAAACAAGTAGAGCAGATCCAAGCGCATGTGATAAGAGACTTGCCTTCAAGAAGGCTTGAGTAACAACACCTATGGCATGGAAATACTGTATACTACTTCTAGCCCTATACTACTTCATGACGTCATTCAAATGTTAATATGGAAATTGCTATTTCTACCAAGTCTTAAGTAGTATTCATGTGCTAACACTGAACTAAGCATTTTGTTTCTTTCTAATCCTCAGAACAACTCCAGGGCTCGTATGTTCTCCTTAATGTAACAAGTAAGGGGTCTAGAGGCTTGACAGAGAAATGAATTCAAACCCTCAACAGGTCTGTGTGACATCACAGCCCTCCATCACTCTACAGCACTGTTGCTCTCTAGGCTCCCAGAATCTGAAAAACAGAGCTGGAAGTACAACACTGTGTGTCAAGGGCCTACTGCTACATCCTGTACCTAGCTGCTAACAGGCTTCCTAATGCTGGTCAAGTAGTTTGTACTCCTGGATAGCTCATCTCTTCTGAAACACAAGCTATTTCCTGCAATCAAATATTAAGGTTAATTATCTACCCCCTGGCCTACTGACCTACCTTTTATCATTCTTTGTTCCATCCTCATATGCCTAAATCTAGCATAATTTGCTCCAGTATAGAAACTAGCTGTCACGCCATGCATTCCAACCTAGTCTACTCTACCCAGCAAAACTCTCAATCACCCTAGATGGAAAATACAAGACATTGAGAGAGCAATTCTCAACTTCATATGGGAAAACAAATAACTCAGGATAGCTAAAAGAATCCTGAACAATAAAAGAACTTCTAGAGGTATCACTATCCCTGATCTCAAGCTGTACTACAGAGCAATCATAATAAAAATGCATGGTACTGGTATAAGAGCAGACAGGTTGATCAATGGAATCGAATCAAAGACCCTGAAATAAACCCACACATCTATGGACACTTGGATTTTTGACAAAGAAGGAAAAAAACCATACAATGGAAAACAGAAAGTATCTTCAACAAATAGATGTCTGAATGTAGAATGCAAATAGATCTATATCTGTCACCATGCACAAAACGTAAGTCCAAGTGGATAAAAGGTTTCAACATAAAACCAGATATAATAAATCTAATAGAAACAGAAAGTGGAGAATAGCTTGAACTCATTCACACAGGAGACAAATTCCTGAACAGAACATCAATGGCTCCATCTCTAAGATCAGCGATTAATAAGTGGGACCTAATGAAACTGAAACACTTCTGTAAGGCAACGGACATTGTCAACAGGACAAAGCGGGCAGCCGACAGATTGAGAAAAGATTTTCACCAACCCTACATCTGACAGAGAACTAATATTTAAAATTTATAAAGAACTCAAGAAGTTACACACCAATAATCCAACAGAGAAATTCTCAACAGAGGAAGCTAGAATGGCTAAAAAAAAAAAAAAAAAAAAAAAACACTTAAAAAATGTTCAAAGTCCTTAGTCATTAGGGAAATGCCAATCAAAACAACTCTGAGGTTTCATCCTACACCCATCAGAATGGTTAAGATCAAAAACTCAAGAAACGGCACATGTTGGTGAGGATATGGAGCATTGCTGGTGGAGTGCAAAGCTGTACAACCACTCTGGAAATGGACTTAATGGTTTCTTAGAAGGCTGGGAATAGTTCTATGTCAAGACCCAGCGATACCACTCTTGGGTATAGACTCAAAAGATGCCCCACTATACCACGGGGACACTTGCTCAACTATGTTCCTAACACTCACAAATTGGAAACAACTTAAATGTTCCTCAACCAAAGAACGAATAAAGAAACTATACAGGCAAATGGATGGAATTTGAGAATATCATCTTGAGTAAAGTAACCCAGACCCAAAAGGACATGCATGGTATGTACCCACTTATAAGTGGATATTAGCCATAAAATACAGGATACCTATATTATACTCCACAGACCCAAAGAAGCTAAACAAGAAGGAAGTCCCAAGCAAGGATGCTTGAATGTTTCTTAGAAGGATGAATAAAACAGTTATAAGAGGCAGGAGGAGGGAGTGAACTGGGGCGAAGGGGGTGACAGGGAAGGAGGGGGGCTCAGAATTAGGTGTGGGGAAGGACAGGAGGGATGGCTAGATGGCCATGAAAATGAATGGAAATCTGGAACTGATCAGAATGAGGAGGTGGGGGCTTCTCCAGGATGAGACAGAGACCTGGGATATGGGAGGCTCCCAAGAATCAATGGGGGTGACCTTAGCTGTGACTCACTGCATTGGAGATATGGAACCTGAAGACGCCACCTCCTGTAGTCAGGTAGGAACCCGGTGGAGCAATAGAGACACCAACCCACCCACAAAACTTTTAACCCAAAATTTATCTGTCTATAAGAAATGTAGGCAGCTGGGCGTGGTGGCGCACACCTTTAATCCCAGCACTTGGGAGGCAGAGGCAGGCAGATTTCTGAGTTCGAGGCCAGGCTACTCTACAGAGTGAGTTCCAGGACAGCCAGGACTACACAGAGAAACCCTGTCTCGATAAAACAAAAACAAAAAAAAACAAAAAAGAAGAAGAAGAAGAAGAAGAAGAAGAAGGAGGAGGAGGAAGAGGAGGAGGAGGAGGAGGAGGAGGAGGAGGAGAAGGAGAAGGAGAAGGAGAAGGAGAAGGAGAAGGAGAAGGAGAAGGAGAAGGAGAAGGAGAAGGAGAAGGAGAAGGAGAAGGAGAAGGAGAAGGAGAAGGAGAAGGAGAAGGAGAAGGAGAAGGAGAAGGAGAAGGAGAAGAAGAAGAAGAAGAAGAAGAAGAAGAAGAAGAAGAAGAAGAAGAAGAAGAAAAAGAAAAAGAAATGCAGGTGCATGGGATGGAGCAGAGAGACTGAGGGAATAGCCAACCAATAATGAGCCCAACTAGAGCATGGGCAAGCCCCAATCCCTGACACCATTAATGAAATTCTGTTATGCTTGCAGACAGGTGTCAAGCATGGCTGTCCTCTGAGAGGCTTTACCCAGCAGCTGACTCAGATGGATGCAGAGGAATATAATGTATAAACACATACATATATGCATATAACAATAGTATATGCATGAGTTAAAAAAGAGCAAGTAGGGGCACATAGGAGTATTTGGAAGGGGAAAGACAAGGGAGGAAATGATGTGATCATATCATCTCAAAATAAGAAAACAATTAAAATATTCTTATAGTTGTTGTTTGTATGGTATATCTTTTCCTATCCTTTTATATTTAAATTCTTTGTCCTTCTGAAGCTAAATTTTAGCAAAGAATAGGAACATTTCCATGTATACCCATCATTATTTTCTGTGACTTTGATTAGACTGTTCCATTGCTTTATATTTTACTGTCGTCTTGGGCAGTGGGATTTATATACCTGCCATTTAACTTTCTCCATATGCGTCTTTTGATTCCTTCATTTCAAGCATGTCTGCAGTCCTCCATTAGCTTTCCCCAAAGGTAACTTTGGAGTTAGATCCTTAGGAAAACAAAAGGGAGAGTAAGAGTGCCAGGACAGGCGGCAAACACAAAGAAATGCAGTGCAGAGAGACAACTGTGTGACGACATGGAGGGGACCTGGAGTAGAATAAGATGAAGCTGATGAGAAAGGTCAGATTTTAAGGTGTGGGCCAGAGGAGGAAGTGCCTCCTGAGAGAAGGTCTCCACAGCCTGGAGTACACACATGCTCCTGCACCAGACAGAAAACACAAATGTGTATGAAACTGATAATCAGCCACACTTCTTCATGTGTGAAAATACAACTCTCCGCCTGTTTCTAAAGGTCAACTAGGAGAGAAGGCCTCGTTTGCTTCACAACTTGAAGATTCATCAGCCCATTTGTGTAGGTACTTCTCTTGTTTACACCTTGCTACTTTCATAAACTTGAACTAAATGATAAACAATACCTAAATGTTAGTTTGTCGACCTGCCTGGGCAACTGCAGGGAAAGAAAGACGACCACTTCAAGAATGGCCAACTGAGACTACGGAGAAGGCGATGTGTTTAAAAATAGGCTTAAAATAGTTATACCTACTTCAAGTGTTTTACTTACTATAGCTCAAAATGTTTTAATTATTTTAAAAAGCTTTAAAATTGTAGTTAAGTTCAATGTGTCTGTTTTTGTTTTGTCACTGACACAACAAACCCAGTGTGTCTGCTGACGTGGTAGAGATACACGTTCACTGTCCTTGTACCCTCCTGGCATGGAGCATCAAAACAGTCTAGCTTTATATCATATCTATGGCAAGTCGCCTGTTTTGTTAAATTAAAAGCTATACTTGGGTTAAGAAATCAATAAAAATGTCAATGCCTACATGGCAGAAGCCCAGAACACCCAAGAGACCGGTGCAGAGCATTTGCAAAGTAGAATGAAGCCAATCTGGACTGCAAAAGGTCCAGTTCTACCATTTCCTTGAACTGTGGGATACCTTCTCAAAGCCACAAGGCTCTTTCAAATTAATCAGCTAACCAAACCAAAATTAAAAGCGGTTTTACAAAGATCAAGTCCCATCATTTATGTATTTTAAATGGTACATGCAAGCAGTGACTAAAACAGTTTAATTGCTTCAGTGAGATCACCATTCCAGTCCCAATGCTTTAAATCCCAGCTTTTAAATTATTAGTAACAAATACACAATTAATTCATGGGGCACATGCAATTCATTCTAAATATAGCTTCCTAAGCCTGCCCCATGCTTTAAATATCACAGCCCTATTAATAGGCTACATACCATTTTGTTCCAACTACAAAACCAAAAAGCATGGGTAATCCTACAGAATACATGCTGCAAACTTTAATTCTGGGACCTGAAACTAAAAAGGCTCTGTATTATTATACTTCAGAAATTAGTGTGAAAATGAAACACAGGTGTTTACAAAGCATATATAGGTTTTGTATACAAGTATTATAATGTAAATGTAAAATGCCACATTTAATTCTACTGTATTTTATTTCATTAGAACGTTTCAGAAAACAAAGGACAAAATTCTGAGTCTACTTGCAAACTAACCACCAAAAACCCCAACACAATGCCGTCTTTATTCGTAAATCAGGATGTCATGACTGACTAACACCCACCTCTAAGCAGTACTGTGATCTGAGGTGGAAAGCTAACCTTTCCACACCTCCAGACTGGCTTATTAAAGCTGGGGTTTATTAAGAGAAAGCAAATAGGGAAAGAACTGGTGTGAGGCAGAAGGCTCCTTGAACAAGCAGGGGGTCCAAAAGGGTCTCTGGCGTATAATGATATAGAAATACGGACAGTAGATAGATATTTGTAGATGGTAACACCTAAAGGCGACACTTTATGACTGAAAAGTAGATATTAATAAATAAGCTGCAACGGTAAAAACACCGGAAATTCAGGTATACAATCGAGTCTAAGCCTCTGGATAGGTCCATCCTCTGGCTGGCAAGCAGGCAGGCTGGACACTTCATGAAGGCAGTACCTGGTCCAACTTGTCCCTTCCAGGCCTGGAATCCATCTACAGCTGCTTCCCAGGTCTGGGTTAGTCTCATTGTCTGTAACCAAGTGGGCAGGCTGTATGGACCACTGTAAATTAGTCACTAGGATGGCTTCGAGTTTATCTTGTGAGAGTGCTGCAGTCAGTCCCTCCTCCCCTTGTCCATCTGTGGGTATGGCCCTTAACTAAATCCTAGCCCACTTGACCAGAATGGAGACTGACCCCAGCTGCTAGATGGAGTTTGTCTTTGGTTGGCACAGCACTTGTGGGGAGCACAAAGTGGCTACTTCTTGTCTATACAGAGTCCGGCTCTCCTGTGACTCCTGTGAGGCACAGTACGACCAGCAATGGCCTGAGTGCACTGCCCTTCTATGGAGGTTTTAATTAAGATCCTTCCTTCTCAGCTAGGACACAGGCTGGATCTCCTAGATATCTCAGGAAAATTTGTTGGTACTGCCCACAGGTGGGCCAGGGTGGCATAAAGGAGAGCTGTCACCTCTGATGTGATCATGCATGAGCACCAGAAGGGCAGGCAGTGGTGACACCACTTCACGAAGGACTGTGTTAGAAAGGGGTGTTGGAGATTGTGTATGAGCTCATGGATATAAAACAAAACATTGAGGGGACACAGAAGCTGAAGAAACTGGTGGACGGCCTGACCCAGCTGACTTCCTCATAGACCACCAGTTGGTACTCCTGGCCACCCCGTGTCCCTGTCCTTTTCATAAGCAAGTGTACTGTACTTCCATTTTAAGTCAAATATAAATGTATTACAGACAAATGACATCATTGTACAGTGCCATCACTGACAACCAAGGTCTCCCTACATCTGCCATCACCCCAAAACTAACTTCCAAATTCAGAAATCCTTTGCAAGGTTAGTCTGTGGCTTATGACATAGAGATATGCATCAAAAGTTAAATTAGCAAAAAGGCTTTCTTTTAATCTAATTTCGTGCATTTTCTCCCCTCTCGCAACCCAAAGCATGATGTAAAATTGACTCAGGTTTATTAGAAGCTATAATGGCTAAACAGAAATCACATTTTGTCTCCGGAAAAAGCGAGAGTTTTAGCTGAATCATGTTTTATTCCAATTATAAATTCTTAAAACCAATTTAGTTGTGCTTTTTGGAAGCGTTGCTGTAGAACAGTTTTTAATTTAATAAGATTATAACAAGAATAAGCTAGGCCTAAGAGTTTGAGAAAAATCAGTCCTCTGCATCGTATCAGCTCTTGCAGCCCATTATGGCCTGACAAAATTAGAAGTTTCTTTGATCTAGGAAATGTAATGGACTTTCTTTAAAATTAGCCTGCTTTTATAAATAAAGAAAGAGGAAAGTTCCTGAGAAAATAAAGTGTGGAGAGTAAAATCATGATGGAGAAACATCTACACTAGCTCGTAGTACTTAAGAGCTCAGCAGGATAGAGCTCACATGTAGGTTCTCCAAGCCACACAGTGGGTCAGAAAGCTCTGCCCATCTCCCCTTTTCAGGGATGGTTGAGGTTGGACCACTTATACACTCATGTCTTCATAAGCACTCCGTTCCTTATAGATGTCTCAGCTCTGGAAAACAGGAGCTGTCTGTCACCCACATTTTGGAGGTGAAACAACTGATCCTGGCAGATAAGTTTATCCAGATCCCCGATCAGCTCCATGCGGCCGATGACTGGATCTCCTGCAGTCTCCCCCCATCTGCTGATTACCTGCTAGGTGATACCCATCTGGCTCTAGCAACAGATGCTAGCCAGGCTGGGAGAAGGGCAAAGTGGAGTGGGTGTCTTGCTCCTCTCCCTGCAAGAAGGTAGGACAGGGTCACCAGTAGAGGCTGCATGCCCCTCTAGGTCCCTATGACTCCTGATCTCTGGTACCATCCGCTCTTTATGACCCTATCATGGGATGGTGTGGGCGAATTTTCTACAGTTTACAACCTCTGGTGGCTTCCAGACCCATATAACCCCTTGGTTCTTCCACAACTGTACATTTCCCTTGATGACATACTCTGTGTTTTTAATGCTGTTTTTCTAGTTGGGTCCCCGCCATGGCTAAGTGTTCAAAGCTTTAGCTGCCAGGTGCAAAGTCAGGTCCTGAAGCTGGTTTGTCTGCCGTCCACACAGGTCTCCACCAACACAGCCATTCCGACTTCAGTTCTGCCGGGTACCCTCTTACTAGCTGCACGGTGTTAGGAGAACCTGTCTCAAAGCATTAACTACCAATTTCATAAAGGAGGGCAATACCTGCACTGTGGGTTTTAGGAAGACAGGAAGGAAATAATGAAAGTGAAAACACAGGAGAGGTTTGACTGCACTAAGACCTGTTTCTGGTTTTCTTCCTATTGCTATGATAAAAGGTTTGAATTCAGCTTACAGTTTATAGTTCACCATGAAGGGAAGTTGCCCAGGAACTCAGAAGCAGGAACTGAAGCAAAGATCATGTAGAAGCCCTGACATGATTACTCAGCTTGCTTTCTTATCCAACTCAGGACAACCCGGATGTGGATGGTGCCATAAGAATGCACGACACCTCCCACTGACAACAACAATTCATCAAAGCCCCACTCATCATCCCTTTCCAGAACACCTTGGTGACAATGGCTGCTGGATGCCTCTGACTTCAGGTTTTCTATCAGCAGTGTGACCAGCCCTGAGCGCAGAATGATGTAATGGTGCTATTGTCTGGGCCTGCGGTCTAGTGTCAAGCAAAACACAAAAGAGTCCCTAAAATCTTAATGTTCTGAATGTGTAAATGTGACCAACACGGTTCATTTCTTCCTCTCCTTCCTCCTCCTCCTCCTCCTCCTTCTCCTCCTCCTATCTGCAAAGTGTCTTGTCAGAGCCTAACCAGAGCTCTTTCCTCCATCCACACTTTCAGCGGAGTGAGTCTCACATTCATATACCAAACATTATCACACAGGGTGCTCCCCACACCCACCCGATACCACATCTCTTTTCTTCCTTGTTATTTGTAGTCTGTCTCCAGCACCTGGAACCCTTAGTGCCAGCACTACTAATTTTATCATGCTGAGAGAGAAAAAAAAGCTATTTAATCATGATTTTTCATAATAAAGGGTTAAAAGACTTGTAAATCTTAAATCTCATGCATTGATTTCCTATCTCACATGTTGGTTGCCATTGTTTTGTTGCAGTTAGAAACGCACGTACTTATGGGGAAACCTGGATTATCTTAGTATATGGATAATTTCTCCTACAGATGGTGAGGAAAGGGTATAAAGATATCCTGTAGACCGACTATACCCAAAATAATTGTCATATTTTTTAAAATTATAAAAAGCACAGTATATATTTTATGAAGGTTTTTAATTTAAAAGGAAACAAATGAAATAAACTTTAGTAAGTTAACTATACCCAAATATCCAAAACACCATCATTTCAACATGCAATCAACATAAGAATAGTTAGATAATCTGCTTTCTTGTTTTATATTAAGCCTCTGAAATCTGTCACTGTTTATATTTATAGCATATCTCTATTTTCTCCTTATGGACTAAGCTCCCGTCACTGCTCAAAAACCGCAGGGAGCCCGTGGCTACCATGCCAGGTAGGTCAAGTCAGCATGACAGGTTTCTCAAGAGCAGGAGTGTTCTAACTAAATCCCCAATCTGCCCTTGATTTTTCTAGTATGATGCTTTGCCAAAGGATGGGCCCAACAAATACTACAGGACCTTAGGAGTAACTAGCTGAACGAAAAATGATAGTTTATAAAGGGCAGTGGGCCCGGTCTATGGCTTTTCAGAGCAATAACACTTCTCTGAGTCTTACAACTTGAAATCACAAATAGTTTTTAAAATTGATTAAAAAGTAAAGAAAAAAATCATTATTTTTAAAAATTCTGCTATATCTCAAGTTACTCCAAAAGTCACACCGAGCACACAGATCACACAAAGTGAGGGAGGGAGGGAGGGAGGGAGGGAGGGAGGGAGGGAGGGAGGGAGAGAGAGAGAGAGAGAGAGAGAGAGAGAGAGAGAGAGAGAATATGAATATACAACACAGCAACAAAGTGACTTGAGATCTTTGATAAAACCCAATCTCAGATCAAACCAATCTCAGATCATAATAAAAGACCAGCAAGAACTGCTCAAAGCTACTCAGGTGACTGCTTATGTTTGATATTATATAAGAAGCTTAAGGTATTCTAAAATGCAGCACTTAAGGGGGATTTAAAACTAATACAGTAATCAGGTGGGTTACAGAAATGATCCCTGTCTACCAACGGGGGCTAAGGGTC
This sequence comes from Mus musculus, assembly GCF_000001635.26. Lineage (NCBI taxonomy): Eukaryota > Metazoa > Chordata > Mammalia > Rodentia > Muridae > Mus > Mus musculus. Next base: position 50,586,350 of record NC_000083.6, on the reverse strand, counting down.
AACATGCAGGAGATGAGAAGATCCTACCCCATGGAAGAAACGACATTCCCTGATACTTTCATTTAACTAAAATTTTATTTATTCAACCTAGTAGAACTTCCATAAGATCCCATGACAAATCCACAGTGTGTGACTGCTAACAACTTACCAGTGTCTGGTTACTTGTGTCAGATTTTATCATCAAAAGTCATGACACACACAACTAACAGTGTCACTTATTAGGCTAAAAACAGAAATGGTTTACTACTTTTTAAGTTATTACATTTGTTTTATTTTTAATCTGAATAAAGACTGTCATTTTTCATGAAGATAAATAGTGATTTTTAAAAAATCTCCATCATGGTAACAGTCAGGCATTTAAACTTTGGAGAAAAATAAGTGAATATATTTGGGTCAATTTTCATTACTTTTAAAGGGTATTTTTCAGTTTATAATCCGATCACTTCTCTCTGGAGACAGCATTTGTCTTCTTAGTCTAATTTTTGAATCTACTGACATATTTTGAGTTTTATGTCTGTTTTTTACATATTGCTCAATTCTAAACACAGATCTTTAAGCTGCCACATAGCCACCAGAGAGGAGCTCTTGTTAATAAATGTCACATTTTCCAGCAATTAATAAAGTTATAAAAATGACAAATTTCATATGGCTGACAATCTGCCACTCGCTGAAATAATCAGTTTTGTACCTTGAGATTTTCGCTTACTTTGTAAACATTTATTGAGTACTTTTGCTCTCTCAGATGCTGTAGCCCTAAGGTCATTGAGAACTCAGATCAGCTTTGGCATTCATGATGGCCTGGATCTCCTGAAGGCCTGTGTGTGCTTCAACCACAGCAGGAGGGCAGAAGTAGCATGTGTACACACACACACACACACACACACACACACACACACACACACACACACACCGAGCAGGCCACATGATGCCAGGGCAGACAACCTTAGGCTGCTAGATTTCCTCACACATTACTCAAGGACCAGATGCCAGATAGATATCCTTAAACAGTAAGCTTTCAAGATTCACACAGAAATAAAATCACTTCTGCTCATGTTATAAATCGTACAATCCAGGAAGATGATTCATTATTTAATAAAACCTGATTTTTCTAAAACCCCAGAACTTAGAATCATTTACAAGCCTACTAAGAAGAATCATTATGTGAGTGAAATAGGAAGAAAGAAGTGGTGAAAACTGCTAACAGCTGTTGGTTTTATCCTGAGGATGATTAGAAATGTATTTCTTTCTTAAATATATCAGAATCTTAAAACTAGTATACATATATATTTCGCCGTCTTTACTAAAGGCGAGAATCAATACCTGCCAGGGGAGGTTTACTACTTAAGGTTGCACCTTAGGAATGAAATATCTTCTCCCATATATTCTACAACCAAAGACAACAGGATGACTTCTGATGAAACAATAGAATGACCTTAAGGAACAATTTACCTAAATGACTAAAAATAAACAGCTTCCATATCTGACTAACAGACTTTATCACATACAGAAAAATGCTATGGCTAACCCCACTGAGGCACTAAATCATTGCATCTGAAATGTGATTGTGAAATGAAACAAAAGCCTTAGGCATGGACCACATTAGTGCATCTTCAACATTAATTTAAGAACAAGAATCTGCTCTGATGACAGAGCTCCAGGGATGTTTGAGGATACTCTTCTAGGTAGCGTATACCTTCCCAGTGTAAATGTTTCTGCCATCATCCCAGCCCTCTGAGTTGAATCACGCCATCGTGTTTCTGTTGATTTTGTGAACATCTGGCTAGGTATTTGTCTGAAGCATTGTCCTAGGGACACTGACTCTCAACCCACATTGTCCACTTGATCTCAGTCTACTTAGCTCTCCTTTGAGCTATAGCCACAAATTATAGACTTCCCAATTCAGTCATTCATAAACTCAAAGGAATGTGGGTTAGAGACTGGCCCAATCATGACAACGCAAGCCACAAAAAAAGCCAAAATGTCTTTGCAGCTAGAATATGTTTATCTGAGTAAGAGGCATCAGACGGGAGGGAACGGCCACAATGTTGTTTGATATATACTTATCATTCTCAATATAGGAAACTTCAGATAGAGATATACTTCCATACATTCATCCACAATGTTGTTTGATACACACTTATCATTCTCAATATAGGAAACTTTAGATAGAAATATACTTCCGATTATGGAAAAACATGATTTGAAACAAAAGCTCACTAACTGCAGACTAATGCATTCATATTCCCATAAAAATGCAAAAAGTTATTTTTATTCTTAGAATTATCCTGCTCATATTTCTTCTTTAAAGCATATTGGAATATCTAATGCCAATTACATAATGATTCATTTCAACCAAAAGCAAATATTAGTACTTGCCAGTAGGGGATTAATACCTGTCAGTGGGGCATTATTATTTAAGTTTTCCATCTAGGGAAAAAATCATCATACAAGAAGAAATGATTTAGCCAGGGTTATATAGAGATAGAATTTTCCAGGAATATAATTCTATTTCTTTTCTGTGTAAAAAACATATGTCTATGTTCTCCAAGCTTCCCTCACCCCATGCCCTGGTGCTTTGGTAACATTTCAAGTAGCCCAAGTGGTCCGTGACCTCACTGTGGAGTCAAAGCTGGCCTTGAACCTCCTACTTTCATTTCCCAAGTGCTGGGATTACAGGCTTATATTACTTCCAAATAAGAAAATGCACAGAAGTAGAATAGCTCCTGTCCTTTGAGTAAACAGAAGGAGAAGACAGAAGCAGGGGAGGGAAGAGAAAAATTTAGCAATGGAGAAAGAACTGTCACTGCTCTTAAGAAGTCACACTCCACTAAGTCTTCAGGTTCCCAAGAAAATGAAAAGAGAAGGACAATAGCTAGATACTAGATGTTAAATTAAACCAGAATGGCTCCGGAACCAAATGTCCTAGCTGTGTCTCCGACACATTGCTTCTTGGTTAAAAATCCTTTTCTCAGAGGTGTTCCTTTCTGCCTGCACTGTGGGTAGCAGTCTTGGTCATGTATGTTGCTGTACCAATTACAGACGCCATCCCACTCACAAAGCACATAGACACTCTATCATAGGAAGAGAGGACCCAGAGCTCAGGGGCACTTGTAGAATTCTTGGCAGATACAGCACAGTTCCCAAAAGCAAAACAAGAAAGTGTACAAGCTGAACAAAGCCAAAGGCACTTGAAACTCAGTGCTTATAGCTTGGGGGAGAGTTCTATATGGTCCATGAAATGGAACTGGGCAGGTATTTACAAACTGTCTTTCTAATGGCCTGGGATTCTGGACACAAAATACATCTACTCTCTGCTTCAGGTATCCCTCTCTGCCTGTACCACTTCCTAAAGATGAAACTATTAACCAGAAAACACATTTTTGTAAATGTATGCTCTGCCCACTCACAAAGGATCTGATATGACTCATGGTTATGGATTCATAGGCCATACTTGAAGATGAAAAAAAACGTAATAGTCAAAGGAACTTTGAAATAAAGCACCATCATATCCCTAAAATAACTAAGCCGCTACTGTTACACACTGAAGTCTTCTTAACACCATGGCCACAAGGGCAGAGTACAGGGCCTCACAATTTTAACTGTCCAGAAATGTGTAGTGCATACAAGATCTTGTAGAGACTACCGGTCAGGATGTAACTTATCAAATGGCTCTTGTATAGGTCACTAGAAATTAAAATAAATAGATGGCAACACTTTTCCTTGGAAATGGAAGACATGGAAGTAATTAACTCTTCAGCCCGGTCTTGGACCATGTTAAAAACAAACTGTAACCACTTGGACATGCCCCTGTAGATACATAGACAAGGAGCCACACTCACAAAACCCTCCTACGCTTAATTGCATCTACTGCCTTGCTACCATTAAGTTACTTACCCCTCCTAGATGCTGAGAGTGGAGGGGAAGTCTCAGTTTTAGTCAGGATGTTACGGTTGGCTCTCATTTCCAAATCCCCAATATAAATCTTTAAAGCACACCAAAAATTAAGAAAGGAACGAAGGACTAACTGATGTAAAACTATCTTGAATTAAATGAGTAATAAACTATGGAAAATAAGCTTTTTAAGTTTTTGCTATTTGATCAATATATTTTAGTATTACGATCTTAAATGAGCCCATCTCCAGTAAATATAAATTACGGCGACTATGATCCAGTGATTTGACAGGATTTCTTTTCAAAGCAATATTTCAAATTAAATCAGACTCCAAACAGTTCATATGTAAAACATACGCTGAGGGACATGAGGACTAAAAGAAACAAGATTTCATTCTATAGATGTAACTGAGAGTTTTAAATTTTTTTAATTTTATATATTACTATTATTGTGAGTGGTGTGTGGGCACATGTCTTCCTTTATGTAGGTCCTGACGGTGGAATTCAGGTCACTGGGCTTTTAAGACAAGAACCATCTTGTCAGCCCTTATGGGGCTTTTAATCAGAAAATAAATGTGACCTATGGTACATTAATCACAGCAGCAGCTGACTCTAAAGTGTTTGTCAAATTCACACTCCTCCTGGGCTTAGAATCACCCCAAGGCTGATCATCCCAAAGCCACTAAGGGATGAATAATAATTAAATTATCGGTGTTGTGTACGTAAGTAAACATTCCCAAGCAAAAGTTCATCATGCCCTAGAATTACTATTTTTTGAAAATCATCTTTCTTTGGCAAGTGACACTATCGACTGAAAGTTCTAAAACAGCAGTTCTTAACCCGTGGGTCCCGATAACCCTTTGTGGTTAAACAGCCCTTTCACAGGAGTCACGCAATCAGGTATCCTATTAGGCATTTACATTACAATTCACAAGAGTAGCAAAATGAGGTTATGAAGTAGCAACAAAAGTCATGCTATGATTGGGGTCCACACACCTGAGGAACTGCATTAAAGGGTTGCAACATTAGGAAGGTTGGGAACCACCGTTCTAAAAGAAGAACTGACTAAAAAATCTCACATGAGTCTTTCTATGCCTTGGCAAAGAAAGCTATGTTTCCTCACTGGCAACAAAACTTCTTAATGTGAACAGAGTCATTTGCAGGAAGTCTGCATCACCTCAGCCTGTTGCCAGGATTCTGGGTCTGTTGCATGGACACCATGTCCTCTGGCACCTGGGCATGCCAGAGCTCTACGGCAAGAAAACTAATTAGCTTTGTATATGATCACATTCCCAAGAGCGTCATAGCCACCAGCATCTCTCTATGGTTGGATCATTCTTCTCTCTGTGGTGGTGATATGGAGTATGATGGTTAAATGAGAATGTCCCCACAGTCCTGGGCATCTGAACACTTGGTCTGCAGTGGTGTGGTGCTTGGGAGATTTAGATGTCTTGCTTTGCTGGAGAAAGTATGTCACCAGAGGCAGATTTTGAGATTCCCAATTTGCTGTTTCATGCTTGCAATTTGAGATGTGAAGTCTTGCTTTGCAGCTCCAGATACCGTACCTGACCGCTGCCATTCCACCCCTCCATGATGACGACGGACGCTTAGCCTTCTAGTGCTATAAGCCCAAGTACTCTATTAAAAGTTGCTTTGGTCATGGACTTTTATCACAGCAGCAGAGTCTAGACCCAAACTTGCTGACTGGCAACAGACATGGAAGTAAGGAGCAGACCACCAGTTTCCCTGTTTCCCTTGGTATTTTCTTTAACCTCCTCCTGTGGAGGGAGCAGGAGTTCCAAAAGTGGTAGCTCACTGACACAAAGCTATAAGTAATAGGAAAAAAAAAAGAGCTTTCACTTTCACATTGCTATTTAACAAGACACCAAAGCAAACCGTGTTTACCAGGTCTGTGAACATTTATGACAATGGAGCCTTCATGGACGGATATCACAAATAAATTTTCATCTGTTTTACAATCATTTGTATTACACTTTCAACGGGTCACCTTGAGAGACTGTCCTATTAACAATCAAAAAGGGTTACCACTTCTTCTGTCATAAGACTGCAACCTAACTATAAAAACAAAACAAAACCAAGGTTTGAGGTAGCCTAAAGAGTGGATAGCCAGTTTTAAATACTATATTCACCGAATAAGCTCTCAGTATAAACTTTGTGTGACTGTGCCTTCTTAAAGTTTAGATGTGGAAAATGAATGCTTGAGACTTGGGGGATGGCTCAGTTGGTAAACTGTAAAGTGCCACACACATGTAGGGTCTGAGTTCAGTTCCCCAGCACCTAAATAAAAATCCATCACAGTGCAAAATCCTTGTAATCCTGCCACTGGAGGCAGACAGACACGGGCCTCCGCATTGTTCTCCTAACAGCCATTGAGTTCTGTGCACCTGACAGCTTTCCCAGCCCAAAGCGCCAGAACCATTCTGTAATCATCCCAATACAAACACGTTAGATTTGTCCAGCAAGACCCTACTTCTGGGAGTAAAGTCTGTCCTGGTTTGCTTTTAATTGTTAGGATAGAATATTCTAAAATGTTCCTAGGAAAAACAACTTGAAGAAGAAAGGGTTTATTTCATATTACAACTCTCAGGTCACAACTCATCATTGAGGGTAAGAGTTCAAGACACAAACCTGGATCAGGAACTGAAGCAGAGATCATGGAGGAGTGTTGCTTACTGGCTGGCTTCCCCTATGTCTCACTCAACTTGCTACTTTGTACAACCCAGGACCCCTGCCCAGGGGTGACACTGCTCTGAGTGTCACCTCCTACATCAGAAAGAAAATGCCTTACAGCCTTTGCAACAGTCCAACTGGGTGGAGGCACTTCCATCATTGAGGGTCTTTCTTCCCAGGTGACTCTAGCTTGTGTCAGACTGGTCAAAAACTTCCCAGCACCACTAACACACACGTTTCTTTCCAGAAAAGCTATCAAAAGTCAAAAGCTTCTCAAGTTGTGTTTTTGCATATTCATGATGATCATGGCAACCTGCTACTTTTTTCAAAGTTTGATAAGATATACTGCTTCAAATATATAGATATATAGATATTGTGTATGTGCATTTATGTATCATACCATTTATTTCCCATGAAGGTAATTAATCCAAAATAATATTTTCGCTTTATCCATGCACTGTGTCATTAAATATCTCCATATATAATCAAATTCAGTAAAATGGCAATATGGCTCAGCAGTTAAGAGTATATTCTGCATAAAGATGAGGAGATGAGTTCAAATCCCTACACACATATAAAATAAGAGCTATAACCATGTACGTCCGTGACCTCAGCACTGCTGGGGTTAGGGGGACAGAAACAGAAGGATCGCCGGAGATTGCTGGCCACTAGCCCAGCTACAAGTCCAGTTATAGACTCTACATCAAAGAAATAAGAGGAGAGGTATAGAATAAGATACTTGATGTCCTCCTGTTGTAAATATAATGAATGTATTATAAACATAAATGTGTGCATGTGTACACATGTGTTTCATATTACATTTACACACACACACACTCAGCTACAATGTACTTATTTTAATAAACATGTAGAACAATCTACATCAACTATAAACTATTCCCTACCAGTTCTAATGAGTAACATCTACCCAGTTCACTCATTTCTGAAAGCTATTTTTACATCTTTCTGGTTATGATGAGCTGTTACTTTAAGTTGGGAAAGATACTGCTTTAAATACTTGTGTGTATCTGTATAAGTATCTGTGTGGATACACAAATGTTTATTTCTTACTACTAGTTCTACACAAGTTTAAGAATAACAAGAGAGAGATTTAATACTTTGGAGGCATTTTGCCTGAATCCACTTATTCACTAAATTATTTTTTTACTAATAAAGGCCACAGTAATTTCTTTATGTGTCAGTTGATTCTAGTTTTTTTTCCAAGCAGTTTTACCTGCTTTGACTTCATAACATTTCAATGTCATGGCACAAAATATTTACAATACCAAGTTTTACCAGCAGCATACAATGCCACAGGGCAGAGGGAGGATTATGAAAATCATTTTCTCCTCTAATGATTTATACTTAGGTTATTATAAACGTTTGCCCCTGACTTACTAATACTGGAGAGGCATGGCAGCACAAACTCAAACAGGAACAAAGAACTGAGATGGTGATCCTTGCACGATGCATGGAACAGGAGGGAACGCCCGTGCACTGGGAAGGGCTCTACGTCACGAGGAGAGACGCTGCTTTTGCTGGGGCTGTAACCAGTGCCTTACTCTTGGCTATCATCCACTGAGGGGAGACCATGCAGGGCTCTCTCCAAGGCCCTCTGCCACCAGGGTTCAGAGACTCCATTACACTACGGCATGAGATACTCTGAGGTAGTAGGTGGTAGAAGGCTATGTTGGGGAAGCAGCTGGCTTTCTGTCTCCACTGAAACAAGGTGGCATGTTCTTCAATAGTAAAGATTTCTTTTAGAAACTGTTTTCTTCTGTCTTGACTCCTTAAATGCCAGGCCCTGGTACATACTATCTACACCAGTGCCTGAGGCTTTGTTGAAATGGATAATTACAGGTTGAAACCCCCTATCTCATATTTTCTCAACTTGATAAGTTTTCAAAGTGTAAAAGCCTAAAATAAATAACCACTCAATACCTGTGGAAATTTGGTCCACTGCCCTCACAGGAGATGGAGAAGGAGATAAGATACTCATATTCAAGAAGCCTAAAGCACAGTTAAAAATGAGACTACAATATACTTGAAGAAATAGTAGAGCATGAAAAGGCTTCAATAAAGGTGAATTTTATGTGTTAGTTATTCATCCACATATGAAAGATAATCTACCAAAGTTCAGAATATGTGTCATTAACTGAGAGAGACTTTTCTGGGTCCTCAAAGCTGTTTAGGATTTACCATGAGTGACACAGACAATCCCAAGTAGGAGGGCCTCTAAGATGAAGGCTTAAAGAGATAATGCATTAAAGCAGAGGTGAGTGGGGAACAATAAGGAAGTAAATGGGAAAAGGAAGAAAAGGCAAGTTTTGAGGTGCCTGATAGGTCTAGGAGCTGAAACCAATGTCAAAGGAAGGAAGGCTGAGTACAGTGGTATCCAGGAAGTGTCCTGAGAGAGCAAGGACCCTGAGGAACTAAGAGAAGAAGAGTCAGTCAGAAGCCCAGGCAAAATGAGAAGGACCAAGGTGTTGGCGGGTGCTGGAAGAGGTGATCCAAGTCAGTACACGACTTCATAAGGGGTAGCAGGTGGGTTGACTTAACAGGAGACATCTAGACTGTCGGTCAAGTCACCAGCAAAGTGGCTGACATTCGTAGTAAGTAGAAAATGATAGTGTCTTGCTGAGGTAAAGGAATCCGACGGACTGGTGTCTGTCACAGAACGGATGGTTTTCTTTTTATCCAAAGATCCCAGGTCCTTCAGCTAGAATAAACATTGCGATGGGGCATTTGAAAAGTTCTGTTCCACGGGTGGGATGCAGTGCTGACAGTCATGATAAAGGTGAGCTCAGCAGTGAGCAGATCTATGAAGAGCACCATACACTGTCAACAGCACAGGGAAAGGAACCAAGAGCAAACTGGAAAATACGTCATGAAGAATTGTATGGATAACCTGAGGAAGAGCATCTCACAGAGGCCATGGTCAACATTAGTGCTAGAGAAAAGCCAAATCTGGCAAGAAATAATAAGCACGAGATTTTTTGAGTTTTGTAACACATAAATGAAAACAAATGGTAAAGTGTAAAGAGTTGCTTAGAGTACAGAGAGTTAAGAGGCAGGAGGCACAGAATGTTATGATGGAAAGTTTGAATTCAGAGAGAGTGACCAAGAACCCCCAGGGCTAGGGTGACACCACCAGAAATAAGGGAAGGATGGTCACTGGGGCAAAGCTGGTGCAGATCTTCTCTGCCTCTTGTTGGGAAGCTGAAAGGTAAGATGAAGCCACTGAAGATGCTCCGAGGTGTTGAAGCAGAAGGAAGGTACTGGCTGGCATCGGCTGTGGAAAACAGAGAAGAGATGTCTAATCCCAGTAAAGAAGGGGGAGAAGCAGAGATCAGGTCTGTAACAGCCGTAGTAGCTACAGATCTAAGGGGAAGGACAAAGCAAACAAACAGTAACCTCAGCTGTCAGTTCCAAAATCCTGGCTTGCATCACCCCTGACATGGGCGGGCAATTAAACGAGTATGTACAGAAAACAAGTATCAGCTTTGCTCTGAGAGGCACAGAACTGAGCAAGTCACAGGGAATCATGAGTTTCCCAATGATTAAAATGGAAAATCTAAAAGTTCCTCAAAGTGACTTTGTTTTTTATAGAGAAGAATTTGACAGCTATTGTAGGCTAGTATTTTTCCTCCTCCTGTTTCCCCTATCCTCCCTGATCTGAGTATCAAGAGTTCGAAACGGGTGCTCACTGGAATTATGTGGCAGTGATCTAGAGAGAACAATGGCGCTGGGCAGTGGTAGCACACGCCTCTAGTCCCAGCATTTGAGGGGCAGAGGCAGATGGATCTCTGTGAGTTTGAGGCCAGCCTGATCTACAGAGTGAGTTCCAGGACAGCCAGGGCCACGCAGAGAAACCCTGTCTCAAAAAAAGTAGAAAGAGACAGTCAGTCAGTCAGAGAGACAGACAGAAAGACAGACAAAGAGACAGAAACAGAGAGACGGACAGAGAATAGCTTTAACTTATTTGCTAAGTTGAGGGAATAAATTGAAAGACTTGTTTCTGTTTATACTTTTAATTTGCTTTATTATAGCTTTGTTATAAATGTTGCCCACATTTACTGTACACTTTCAGATACCAGAAACAAAATATAGAAACATGAGAACACTTAGCATGTAATTTGAACTGATGCAACATTTCTACAAACATTGTTGTTGTTGTTTTTTTTTTAATAAAAAAGCCTAGCCTTGTAATTATGTATAATTAATGCTCTGGTGCACATCCTTGTCTTAGCTTGGCTCTTAGTGTTTTATGGTAACTAAAAATTTTAAAGAAGGGATAACAGAAAGGTTCAATCATATAAATCCTATTGAGTGAAAATCATAGCTGCTCTGTAAAGTAACACATATTAATGTATAATTAGTACATTATATGAAAATGAAAACTCAAATTTTCAGTATTTGTGCTGGATCTTCTAATGACATAGGATATGTATAACCTACTATAATTAAATTTTTTTCTTAAACCTATTTCTATGTCTTCTATGAAGGATACAATTGTTTAAATCCTATCAATTTCTCCCCACAATCTGCACTAGTGTTCCTAATTTTAATTTTGTGAATTACTTTCTTACACATTATGCATTATTTTTCAGATAATATTCAGTGAAATTAACACCAGTTTGTTGACATCAGGAAGTACTTAATGCCAAATATTTGACTTCTAGCAAATTAATTATTATGAAATAACAACATCGATTACAATGTTACAATGTTTTATACTTGTGAACAAGAAAAAGTTAAAAGACGTAATTTACTTAATGTGCTATTTATCACAGCATGCGCAGGGTAGACAGACACGGAGCCAAAGCTCCCATAAATATAAGGTAAATAAATCTAAAAGATTAATTAAAAAAGATAACAAAACCTTAACAACAACAACAAACAAACAAAAGCAGAAAAGCAGCACTGATTGTGTTTGCATTTTTTCGAGTCATGTTTCTAAAAGTGGTTGGGAAGGGTTCATTAATTAAAAATCAAGAAATTAGATTTTTCTCTCCCCTATTTTTCTACCCTTGGAAGATCCCTGCTCTCCTTCCCTGAGACCCTTACCAGCAACCTAACCTCTACGGTTATTTGGCCTGAAGCAAACCTATCTAACGCTTAAAAGCTATCTACTACGTGTAAGAGAAAATATGCAATGTTTGTCTTTTGTGGTCTGAGTTACCTCACTGAAGATAATGATTTCCACCTCTATCCAGTTACCAGCAAATTCCATCATTTCACTTCTTAACAGCTAAATGATCCTCCATTGTGTAGATGAACCACATTTCAGTCAGCTGATGGAAATCTAAGCTATTTCGAATTCCTGACGGCTACGCACGCAGCAGCAATGACTGGGCATGAGCGCGTGACTTTGTTCTAAGATGTAGAGTCCTTTGGGCATATGCCCAATAGCTTGATCTTGAGGTTGATCTAGTTTCAGCTTTTTGAGGAACTCTGATCACCTCACTGATCTCCACGGTGGCTACACCGCTTACTCTCCCGCCAGCGATGAGCAGCTGTTCCCCTTCCCCTGGACCATCGCCAAAGCGTGTCCCAGCCATTTCAGGCTCATCCCTGTAGAACTCTCTGTTCTGTTTTATATGTGTTTTTAAACTGGGATACTTGTTTTCTTGGTGTTTAGTTTTTTTTTTTAAGTTATTTATACATTCTTGATACGAATGCTCTGTCCGATGTGTAATGGGTAAGGATCTTTTTCCACTCTGTGAGCTACCTCTTTATCTGAATAATGGTGTCCTTTGCTGTATAGAAGGCTTTCTGCTTCCTGAGGTCACATTGATTCATTGTTAGTCTTCATGCCTGTTCTATCAGCATGCAGTTCAAACTGTTCTTTCCTGTGCCAAGTTCAAGTGAATTCCCTAAAAGCCATAAGAAACCTAACTCTACTATAGAGGCCCCTAAATATACACATATATGAAAAGAATGGAAAAGGAGCCAGCATAGAATGGGGGGGACAACGCCCCAACTAGACATGTTATATTGTCAAATAAAACCCCCAGTGCCAGCAATGGGCTGTTTTACAGAATCATTAGCTCATACGGTCCGGTGGACACACCCAAATATTACAGGCAATTGATAACAGAGGAGCTGATGAATAAAACTGAAGCCTGGTAATCTGCAAGGATAAACAAACAAACAAACAAACAAACAAGAAAATCATGCTTGGCAAAATTACTTTTTAAAAGAGATCTAACAGAATTATTGCTTTTACGATTTAGATAATATACAATATTATTCCGAATAAATTTGAAAATCAAAACAAGACTCTTTTCCAGGAAAATGTAATTATCAGTGATGGTGAAATGTGTCACTGGATAGGGGCATTTGCAACCAAGCTGAAGACTTGCGTTCAATACCCAGAATGACTCAGGGGACAGAAACCAGCGTCAAGTTGTCTTCTGATCTGCAGCACACATGTACACACACACACATACACAATAAAAATTGTGATAAAATCCATTTTAAAAATCACAAATACCTTCTAATTAAAAATGATCAAACTTAGTTCAGTAAGAACACCATCTGATAGACAGCCCAGAAAATCATTTAAATAATTCTGAAATATCAATCCTTTTAAAGGCGCATAGGTAAGGTCATCTTAGGATAATTATGACAAATTTTCCAAAAATATGCAACTTCTATTCTGTATAAATAATGTAGGAACATACAAAAAATAGAAAAGTACCCAGCTTTGTTTACGAGTCTAGCATAGTTTCTCATAGCACTCTCTAAGTCTAGACAGAAGTCATTAGTTATGGGTAGAAGAGAGACTGTCTGGTATCCATGGTTTATCATAACCCTGATATATAAGACAAAAAATGATGAAATAACAAAAGAAAACCATCAATCACCTGCACGTGTGAACTAATATTCAAAGAGGTTGAAATGAAATGCTGGCCAATCAAAGTATCAAACATAGCACAGTTTATTTTACATTATAACTGATTTTACATCAGAAAATCTATGAAGGCAACTAATACATCATCAAGTTCAAGGAGAAAAAAAACTACAGACTGTCAGTCACCAGACACTGTTGTGGATGCCAACAAGTGCTTACTGACAGAAGCCTGTTATAGCTGTCTCCTGAGAGGCTTTACGAGTGCCTGACAAATACAGAAGTGGATGCTCACAGCCAACCATTGGACTGAGCACAGGGTCCCCAATGGAGGAGCTAGAGAAAGGACCCAAGGAACTGAAGGGGTTTGAAGCCCCATAGGAGGAACAACAATATGAACCAACCAGTACCCCCAGAGCTCCCAGGGACTAAACCACCAACCAAAGAGCACACATGGTGGGACTCATGGCTCCAGCCGCATATGTAGCAGAGAATGGCCTAGTCAGACATCAATGCAGGGAGAGGCCCTTGGTCCTGTAAAGGCTCTATGCCTCAGTGTAGAGGAATGCCAGGGCCAGGAAGTGGGAGTGGGTGAGTTGGTGAGCAGGGGGGTGGAGGGGGTAGAGGTTTTTCAGAGGGGAATCCAGGAAAGGGTATAACATTTGAAATGTAAATAAAGAAAAATATCAAATAAAAAATAAAATAAATAAAAAAAAGAAATAATGTGAAAAATTTTATACACATTCAGGCCTTAATCTAGCAAAACATCACTGTTTTCTTTGTTCACCACCATCAACTACTCCTCAATGACTCATGAGTCATTTTGTGAGAGTGATAAGAAGAATTCTACTATTGATATCATATAAGCCGATTAACCTCCAAATTAATTTTCTCCCAACAATTTTTAACAATTGAATCCTTACTTAAAAATTTTCATTAGAATTATTTATTACATTTTACATGTGCATGTTTATCCTATATGTATCCTATATGTATGCATACCACATAAACGCTTGGTACCCATGAAGGTCAGAAGTGAGTATCAGATCCCCTGAAACTAAAGTTGCCAATGGTTGTGAACCACTATGTGAGTGATGGAATTCAAACTAAGGTCCTCTGAAACATCAAGGAATGCTCTTCACCTCTGCGCCATCAATCCAGACCAGGAAAGAGATTTTTATAACTAGAAAACTATTCATAGTCAGCAACTAAGTTTTGATTTGAATTTCTTAAGAGGAAAGAGTAAAAAAAACTTTCTGAGGAAAGCCAAGGAGAAAATAATTAAAATCTTGCCAATTACTGAAGTAACATACAGTTTTGTGGCAAACATTTGCACTCATTAACTTAGTTAACAGAGGGATTCATTGAAAGTGGAAGAAAAGAAGGAAACAAAATTCACAACTAGTTGAAAGCACACACTCACACAAACAATACCGATACACGTGTGGCATGCAGGGTGATAAAAGTATTGTGATGGAAAGTAAAACAAGAGATGGGGAGACAAGAGCTGCTCTGAGTGTGTGTGTGTGTGTGTGTGTGTGTGTGTGTGTGTGTGTGTGTATGGCAACTTGGGGAGGAAAGAGTTTATTTTTACTTTATAATTCATCATCAACAAAACATAGTCCATCATCAAAACAGGAAGGGCAGGCAGACAAACCAGAAACCCGGAGGCAGGAACTGAAACTGAGATCCTGGAAAGTGCTGCTTACTGGCTTGCTCCCCATGGCTTGCTCACTCTGCTTTCTGATACAATCTAAGATCACCAGTTCAGGTGGCACTGCCCACAGTGGTCTGAGCCCTCCAACATCAATTATTAATCAAGAAAATATCCCCACAGGCTTGCCTCCAGGCCAATGTGATAGAACAGTGACTCAACTTTCCACATGCTGCAACCTTTAGCACACTTCTTCATGTTGTGGTGACCCCCACCCCAACCATAAAAGTATTTTCTTTCCACTTCATTACTGTAGTTTTGCTGATGTAATGAATTACAATTCATGCAAATATCTGTGGTTTTGGATGCTATTAGGCTAGCCCCGTGAAAGGTTCATTTGAATTCCCCAAAAAGTTGTAACCCATAGGTTGAAAACTGCTGTTGACAGAGGGATTTTTTTTCGATTGAGGTTCACGCTTCAAAGATGACTAACTTGTTCCTAATTAACAACAACCACCACAACAAAGCCCCTAACAACACAACTGATCTCTTGACGACTTGACCTATAACCACACAACTACTAAGCCTTAACCTTTCCTTTCTTGTTTATTCTCTTTGCTACTTCCATTGATATAATACTTAATGTTAATATGGCAACACTAAAAAAGTGTAACTTTAAAATACTCAATCACACAACTATAAACTATAACCTTTCCTTTCTTATTTATTCCCAATTAATACCTAATGTAAATGTCACATTAAAAAGTCTAACTTTAAGGCCGGCACATTGTAGAACATAGTGTGAAATGCACATTGTAAAACACAGGATGTTAATGAATTGCACTGAAAAAGAGAAAATGAGAAATGCACAGTGTAGAACACAATATAAAAAAAAAAAAAGTCTAACTTTGGGCTGGTGAGATGGCTCAGTGGGTAAGAGCACCCGACTGCTCTTCCGAAGGTCCAGAGTTCAAATCCCAGCAACCACATGGTGGCTCACAACCATCTGTAACGAGATCTGACGCTCTCTTCTGAAGACAGCTACAGTGTACTTACATGTAATAAATAAATAAATCTTTAAAAAAAAAAGAAAATTGAAACAAGTATAAAAAAAAGTCTAACTTTAAGAGTCCCATAGTCATTTTTAAAAAATCGCTCTAAAAATCAGAATCTTTAAAATATCTAGAATATTTTTAAAATATTTTTTGAAATTAAAATATGATCACACCTTTTCCCCTCTTCCCCTTCTCCCTCCACACTTTCCAATGTTACCCTCCCCACCCTGGCCAAAGGGTCAGCTGCAGAGCTTCAGGTACACAGAACCAGCTGCTTGGAAAGTCTCTCGGATTCTTCACTGCCCACTCAAACCCATTCCTACACACACACACACACACACACAGACACACACACATACATTCTTGGTTTTATGTAGAAATGTATTCCAACAAGGGCCAATGAAACTAAAAACAAACAAAAGCACTGCACAGTCTTTCACGGGGAATTGCTTTTTCTCAAGGCAGTGGCTTCCACATTGCAGGTCGGTCTCTGTAGATGCCCAGTCCCACTCTAGATGAAATTTAAGACTGAACAGCAAATGGGGGGGGGGGGGCTAGGCTCCATGTATTTCTTTCCAAGGCTTGGTGGGTTTGGGGTGGCAGGAGTTGTTTGTTTGTTTGTTTGTTTGTTTGTTTGTTTTTGGAATGCCTCCTCTTTCTTCTGTAGGCAGTGATCACTGAAATGAAACTGACTATAGTTCTAAATTCCACGTATTATTTTATGGCCTTTTAAAATCCATTAAAGGACAGAAACATTTATCCTACCCAATTATCCAAAAGTGTTATAAAGCCATTAAAGCTTTTAAAAAACAGATCTACACATGATTAATTGTCCAGTGTAAGCAAGGTTCTCTGTTTTGGCAAAAGACTTTCTATAATTCACCACTTAAGCAATGAGTAAAAATACAGTTAACAATGAATTAACACAATTTGGACTGAAAAGTGGTGCTAAATATTATGCAAGACAAGTACATTTTAACATGGAACAACAGAGCATGCATAAACCATTATCTTTCAAACTTACATAATATTTCTATCATGTTATCAAAAGGTACAGTGTAAAACTGTCACTTGTCACCCAAAATTAAATCTCCACATAACACTCACTGGGGAGACTGAAGCTGGAGCATGGCTCTTCAGACTCGCTTTATCTATACTGTCAGTGTTAACAAAGAGGAAACATCTTTAAAACTAAGCAATAATGAGGAGGAAATTAAACCACATGTGAAGAAGTATACCCCAATTTCTAGTCTAAGTATGCAACCCACAGCGATTACAGTACATAGTCAAATAGAGGTTTTGATCTTCCAAATTTCTATGACAGGTGGGGTGCTTCATTTGAATAAGCTAAATGTTTGCAAAATGTCACAACCAGAGAATCTCATGATCAGCATTGTCTGAAGGGCAGGCAGGCATTTTAAGAAAGACTTTTATTGTTCTTTGATATACACACCAACACAGAAAAGCTAAGTGTAATAATTATAACTGATTTGCCCTATGATTCCTGTCTTTGGCTTGGAATCTATAGAGACCAGTCTTTTTAGAAAGAGCCCTCTCAGCTGAGCATGCTTTTAATCCCAGCACTCAGGAGGCAGAGTTCTGAGTTCAAAATCAACCTGGTCTAGAATAAATTTCAGAAAAGCCAGGACTATGCAGAAAAACCCTGTCTCAAAAGCAAGAGAAAAGAGAAGAGAAGAGAAGAGAAGAGAAGAGAAGAGAAGAGAAGAGAAGAGAAGAGAAGAGAAGAGAAGACCTTTGAGTCTCCTCTTAACCTATCTCCAGATCTCAATTTACTAATTTAACCTTTTTTAAAAAATTATATTTATTTATTACTAATTAATTTTTAATGTACCAAAGTAATTAGTGATGTTGAGTTCTAGGAGCCTATTCTTGTTCTGAAAACAAATACCTGCTTTGTAAGACCATATAAAATTCAGCCAGAGGCTTTGCATGGTGGCCCACACCCTTCAACCAAGCTGAGACAGAGACAACACTGTGAGTTCGAGGCCAGACAAGCCAAGGCTATATACATTGTGATACACTGTCTCAAAAAACAAACAAAAGAGTCAAAATTTTCAGGGAAATGCAAATCAAAACAACCCTGAGATTCCACCTCATACCAATCACAATGGCTAAGATCAAGAACTCAGGTGACAGCAGATGCTGGCGAGGATGTGGAGAAAGAGGAAATCTATTCCATTAGTGGTGGGATTGCAAAGCTGGTACAACCACTCTGGAAATCAGTCTGGAGGTTCCTCAGAAAATTGGACATAGTACTTCCTGAGGACCTATCTATACCACTCCTGGGCATATACCAAGAAGATGCTCCAACATGTAATAAGGACTCATGCTCCACTATGTTCATAGCAGCCTTATTTATAGTAGCCATAAGCTGGAAAGAACTGAAGAATGGATACAGAAAATATGGTACATTTACACAATGGAGTACTACTCAGCTATTGAAAACAATGAATTTATGAAATCCGTAGGCAAATGGATGGATCTGGAGGATATCATCTTGAGTGAGGTAACCCAATCACAAAAGAACACACATGATATGCACTCACTGATAAGTGGATATTAGCCCAGAAGCCCAGAAGCTTGGAATACCCAAGATACAATTCACAAACCACATGAAACTCAAGAAGAAGGAAGACCATAGTGTGGATACTTCAATCCATCTTAGAAGGGGGGAACAAAACTCCCATGGGAGGAGCTACAGAGACAAAGTTTGGAGTAGAGACTGAAGAAATGACAATCCAGAGACAGACTCACCTGGGGATCCATCCCATATACAATCACCAAACCCAGACACTGTTGTGGATGCCAACAAGTGCTTGCTGACAGGAGCCCGATATAGCTCTCTCCTGAGAGGCTCTAACAGTGCCTGACAAATACAGAAGTGGATGCTCACAGCCATCCATTGGACTGATTATCGGGTCCCCAATGGAGGAGGTAGAGAAAGGACCCAAGGAGCTGAAGGGGTTTGAAGCCCCATAGGAGGAACAACAATATGAACCAACCGGTACCCTCAGAGCTTCCAGGGACTAAACCACCAACCAAAGAGCACACATGGTGGGACTCATGGCTCCAGGTGCATGTGCAGCAGAGGATAGCCTAGTTGGATATCAATGGGGGGAAAAGGCTCAATGTCCCAGTGTAGAGGAATGCCAGAGCCAGGAAGCAGGAGTGGGTGGGTTGGTGAGCCCGGGGAGGGGGGAGAAAATAGGGGGAGAGTGTTTTTTGGAGGGGAAACCATGAAAAGGGATAACATTTGAAATGTAAATAAGGAAAATATCTAATAAAAAGTAATAATTTAAAAATTAAATATATAGAATTGAATCATAATAAAATCAATCCATACTAAAATCCCTAAAGTATTGACAAGGAGAAATTTCAAGTTTGCATAATATTGAATGTTAAGAATAGAGCTTTATACCAAGTGAATAAAACTGAATTAATATCAAGGGAAAAAAAGAGTCAAAAATTTGTTTCCATTTGTTTGGGTATGGGTGTTTTGCCTATATGTATGTCTAGACACCAACTTCTGTACCTGCAGAAGGCAGAAAAGGGCACTGGATCTCCTGGAACTGGAATTACAGATGGTTGTGAGCCACCATGTGGATCCTGGAGCTCAAAGCTAGGTTCTCTAGAAGAGCAACCCATGCTCTTAACTGCTGCACCATCTCTCCAGCTACCAGGCAAACACATTCTGATCCAGCCAATCAACACACTTACAATTTTTCTTCCATCAATTCTCAACCAGGGACTGTTCTAGAAAGAGAACATCTGGAAGTATCCAGGGGAGTTTTTTACTGTCATGGATAGGGTATACATGGGCTTGAAGCACTTGGCTGGTAGAAACTAGGATATCAAAACGTCCTGTAATACAAAGAAGAGTTATTCAACTCAAAAAGCCAGTGCTGCTGAGTCTGAAAATACCTGTACCACAGATGAAAGCTAAGATTAGGTCCCCTAAACAGATGAAAATACAAAAACAAAAACAAACCCAAAACCTGTGCCTTTAAAGAAAAAAGAAAAATGTCCCAATCCCCTATTCCCCTGAAATGTGCCTGCTCCTCCCATAAATCTTCCCAGAGAAATAAAATTTTGTTCTTTCAGAGTTAAATTATAAGTTCCAAATTTTCATCTAAAAAGACAAAGATTTAACACATTCCGCATGCCAGTTTGCTTGTTTTCTTTTCACTTTCTGGCTTGTGTTTTCTTAAGCAAGCTGGCAAAAACCCAGAACAGACGAACCTCAGAGTTTATCAAACAGGCACAAGTGGCACCCTGGGTGGCCAATAACCACATATGGCCACGGAGACCCACCTCAGTGTGTAGCCGGCATTGCTGGGAAGCCAAGCCATCCAGAGCCAATGGTCCATGCTGGTGTGGGCAACACAGACCCTGTTAGCAAACCTCAAATAAACGGTTCTATCATCATGCTCAACCTCTCAATTTCTCATGTAGGGGAAAAGGCAAGCACTGTCCCTCAGGAAAAACTAATTAAGCTGCATAATTAAACGAAAAAAAAAGAGCTCCATTAGGCAATGGAATACTTTCTCAAATGATTATCTTGCTGTCAGACAATAAATGTCAGGGAGAGTGGCGCTTAATTTGCCAAGATTCCTTTAGTCACTTTGAGGCTTTTCTGCAGGGCTGTGTGGGTCAAGACTCCACATCCTGTGGTCTTATGCTGACTGCCTTTTCCTACTCAAGAGAAAGGTTGTCTTGGATAGTCCGCATAGAAAAGAACCTCTGAGCAGGAAACAATCAGAAAAGTCATTTCTACATTAATCTGTTTGAAAGAAAAAAAGGATAATTTCCATCTTCAAGGAAATTACAGCTTGCAAACATATAAACCAGTGGCAATATTTTATCACCTGGATTTTCTCATCTACTCTCAATTTCAAACATTCTATTCTTTTGGCCAAATATAGCAATATGTCTCAGAGATTCCAGCACTTTTATATCTAAGGGACTATGACAAAGCCTACCTCCGTCAAAACAACAAGAGCAACAAGGAAACTATACAGAAGTTTGTTGTTTAGGTTAGAGAGGGCTCAGCAGTTAAGCCCTTCACAACTGTTGCGAAGGATCTGGAGTTTGGTTCCTAGAACCCACTGGCAGATCACAACCGTCTGTAACTCCAGTTCCAGGGTTCTGCCACTCTCCTGGCCTTTGGAGACACTGCAAGAGTGACGCACATGCACACATGCAGGCAAAACATTCTCAGACATAAAATGAAAAATACATTTTAAAGTATTTTTTGAAATATCTGTTAGAGCAAGCTATCCTGAATTGAGGTTATTTTTCCCCCTTAGGTTTTTTTGTTTGTTTGTTTGTTTGTTTGTTTGTTTGTTTGTTTTAGACTATTGGGAACATAAAAGGGTGAATTCCTACAACAGTGCTTTTATCAGAAAACTAAACTAATTAGATATCTGAAGCAGCTGAAATGGAAATGAATGGAATATTCACACAAATCCCATTGCACTGGATGGTGGTTACTCAGGTTTCCTCCCCCCACCCCCCCATGTAAGGAAAGAGCGAGCGCATCAGAGGCCATGGAAAATGCTGCTTCCTGGCTCGCTCTACATGGCTAGCTCAGCCTGCCTTCTTTCACACCTCAGGACCACCGTCTCTGCTAGAACCACCAGAATCCAAACGGAGAACGGATGAACAGCTCAAATTAAA
This sequence comes from Mus musculus, assembly GCF_000001635.26. Classification (NCBI taxonomy): domain Eukaryota; kingdom Metazoa; phylum Chordata; class Mammalia; order Rodentia; family Muridae; genus Mus; species Mus musculus. The sequence goes on along the minus strand of NC_000083.6, from coordinate 50,564,509 downwards.
ATACGGAAAAATGTGGGAGTATAGGCTCAGCTCAGTCTCCAGCACGGAGAAGGGACAGGACGAAGGAAAAGTTTTGTAGGATTACTGAAAAATATTCAACTACATAAATACTAAAAACTACAAATAAAAAAGTATGTATTTTCTATAATTAGTGTTAATTGAGAGCAGTACTGCTTAGTGGATTGAATTACATGCAATCTGGCAAATTAGATTTTCTGGAGGCAATCTCACCACATTATTAAAAGATTTCAAAATTTATTTCCTTTTCCTCGACAGCTCTACTTTCAGAGTTTACTCAAAAGAAATAGTAAGATTCACAAGGGTGCATGAATAATAATGAACACATTGCTTATAATATTATTGTTAAAGATGAACAACCAGAAGGTTCAGTATTTACACACAATTCCCCAATCTCAAACTCTGAATGATATTGCTGGCAATAGGGCTCCTTTCATGTGCGTGCAGCTCACGTGGGTGCGCACTCCCGCTCTTTTCTCTCTCTCTCTCTCTCTCTCTCTCTCTCTCTCTCTCTCTCTCCTTCTTCTTCTTCTTCTTCTTCTTCTTCTTCTTCTTCTTCTTCTTCTTCTTCTTCTTCTTCTTCTTCTTCTTCTTTTTCTTCTTCTTCTTCTTCTTCTCCATCTCCTTCTAATAGTTCAGGCCATCATTACCTCTCAAGCTGATTATATTTTATATTAATTACATTGTGTTATAGCATCTGACTCCTTTCTAGTTTATTCTCTAAATCCAAGCTCCTTATGCTTTGAGAGCTCTGTAATCCTGGCCCTCATTACCTAGCCAGCCTCCTCTCCCTACAAAGGCACAATCTTGAAGTTACTCCTATGGGTTAGGCTAATCACTAAGCATGCACTCTCCTAGAACATGGTGTTTATACAGTTCTCCCCTCCCTAACCTGTTCTCCACAGACACACTCTTCGGGGCTTATTTAACATGATACTTCTTCAGGGTCCCTCTTTCCTCCTTCTCCTGTGCGAAATGTAACCCTTAGGTTCTCACCAACTGTAGCCTGCACTTACACAAAATTATAGCACTGACCACTCTATACTGCAACTAGAGTATAAGTGTGTATGTCATCACTTGACAGTTATATCAGGTCACCGATCTTAGTTAGGGTTTCTACTGTTGTGAGAAAACACCATGACCAAAAGCAACTTAGGGAGGAGAGGGGTTATTTCCCTTACAGCTCGTAATCCATTATCCAGGTAAGTTAGGGCAGGAACTCAAGCAGGGTAGGAAACTTGAGGCATGAACTGACACAGAGGCCATGGAAAATGCTGCGTCTCTGCTTGCTCTACATGGCTAACTCAGCCTGCCTTCTTTCACACCTCAGGACCATCTCCTCAGAGGTGGCACCAGCCACGATGAAATTGGCTCTCCCACATCAATCACTAATTAAGAAAATGCCCACATGCCTGCCTACAGGCTAATCCTATGGAAGTATTTTTGATCATGGTTCCCTCTTCTCAGTAACTCTAGGCTGTGTCTAACTACTACATGCCCAAAGGCCAGCTCTCCACCTGGTTCCTACAGCAACTTCTCTGACTCACAGTGATATAGGAGAAACTTTAAGTAATAATATTGATGCTATAAATGATTAACTCAAAACCTGCTAAGAAAATACTAAGTTAGGCAAAGTAGAGTTTACCTACTAGTGTACTGCCCCTTGTATGACTAGGAAATGAGTAGTATACTAACCAGGACTGTTATAAGTTGTAGGAAGAAAATTTTGTGCCATAATTGAAGTTTAGAGATGCTGTTAGGGTTGCAGAGAAAAAAAATATCTGCTAATGTTTGTTCACCAATATTGATCTCCAGTTAGGGTTTATTCCTCTAACAAAGGAGACAACCCTGACTTATAGCCAGCCATTAGGATCGGCCCCATATCAAAGAACATGCCTATGACAAGCAGCTCAAGGGGGTGGTTATGAGGTGACAGTCATCATCAAGTTCAGGTCTGCCATTAAGCCCCTTGTGCTCTTATCAAAAAAAGCATAATTATGCTGGATGGGCAAGATGACCCTGGGTAACAACTGTTTGAAAGAGCAACACAGGTATACTTCAGAAATAATTCTGGCGATGTCTTTGCTGTATAAATCTCCCACATGCCCAAGTGGCCAGATTTGCAGTCTCTTGTCTCTGTTTAAAATGTGCAACGTGTACCCAAGGGCTGGAACCTGAAGGCTGTATCAGGATGACAGCACAGGTGGAGTGCACAAGCCTATATAAGCTGGTAACATTTTCTGTTAGAGGCTGGCTCCCTTTGTGCATTAGTGAGAACCATTTGCACGCTATTACCTTACAGCTTTTCCTTCCTAACTCTCTAAGTGTGTGCGATGACTTCTCAAACTGACACGGCATTGCTATCATGCTATAACAAAGGCACTAACGTTCTTTTCAGTTGCAGTGTCAAGGTTCTCTGGTGTTTGTTGGTTATTCTTCAAGACCTACCAATGTGATTTCTGCTGGACTTGGAAACAGATATTATATGCTTCTCTTTATTCTCTTAATGAGAAGAAATTATATCTTTCAACTGACCAGGACTACGTTCACAAACTAAGGACAGAACTTCTAAAACAGCTTCTTTAATCCAGAACTTCTGGGGGTAATCAAAGATGAATAGCAAACTAAAATTTCCTCATGAGGAAACTGCATCAAGATCTCATGTATCCATACGGCAGAGAAAGGTGCAACCCTAAGATGGAGAACATCTTCCCAGGCAAGCTTGAGAAACAGTATAAAGCTTTGTAAGCAAAATGCTAAGCAATACTGTAATGCCTTGCCTTGTCCGCACAGCAACTATTGCTGAAAGAGCACATTTGGGGGCAGAGGCTGGGTGACTTCTCCTCATTTCATCTTTATAGTTAATTCAGTCTTCCTAGTATACTCCATAATTCAAAAGTAGCTTGCTTTGGTTTTATTTAATTAAGTAGATATGTCTAACAAAACTCTTCTTAGGAGAAACTCAGATGATAATTTCCCTCCTCCCTCCAACACACAAACAACAGAAGCACTGCAGCCCCCCAGCACTCTGGAATAAGTGCCAAGAGACAGAAACAGCAGCATCTTCCTGCCAGGTGCTGCCAGAGACAGCAACTGTCTACGGTGGGTGGAAACGGGGGTACCTTCTCTCTTGGCTCTGCTTGCTTCTCTCTTTCAGTCTGTCATCACTGTGACCTGAGCAACAGCCACTATAAAATGGTCCCACTTCCTAATAATACTTGTTTTTATTGAATGCACTATGAAAATTAAAACAGTTTCTTCTCAGAAAGTAGTGCTGGAATCAGCCTTAAAGGAAAACCAGAACTATGAAGTTGCAAAGCTGAAGATGTGAGCTATAAGTTTAGTTCATAGTACTATAAGAAAAAATAAATAAATAGAGGACTGAAGACAACACATCCACAGAGAAGCAACTTCCCTAGAATATCCATCTGGGCAACACTGCAACCAGGTGGACTGGAAATAAGAAGAAAAGGAGATAACCATTCTGAATTCTTGCAGTCAAAAAGAATGCCACTATCTGACACAGATCTCAGAGGTGGAGGAGGACAGAAAGAAGGTGGCTGTGTGCTCTGGGAGAGCTCCTGGAGGCCTAGAGGATGGCTGGGCTCACAGACCCGAGCGGCAGCCCCTTGAGGGAACTGACAGCCGCAGTATCTGTTTCTTCTCTCTGTTCAGTTCTTAGAAAGGAACAGGGGCTGAAGGAGGCAGCCGCCATGGAAAACAGTGGACTGTGGCAAAGCCCTAGGAGTTTAAGAAAACAGAACATTGTGGCTCTCTTATTTATAGCAATTCTGACCAAAGCAGGGATAGGATCAGCAAAGAGCCTATTCATATATTTGTTGAACTTTAGATCTGCAGATAGAATAAATATCAATTAGGAGACAGTCAAACACAGCTGTTCCCAATACTAGCTTTGCTCTGCAGGAGCAAAAGGGAGGCCCACTATTTTCTCTCAGTTTGAAAGAACTCCTGAAAATTTGGCTGTTATTCCATCTACTCAAAGAATCTTTGCCTGTCTTCTAAACAAGAGGGAAAAACAGGAACCCAAGGGTCCCTTCCTTAAATCCAATGGGGAAATAGTCAAAGGCAAGATATACTTATCCACAGTAAGACTCTTTTAGACTCTGTGTGAGAGAGTGTGTGTGTGTGTGTGTGTGTGTGTGGTGTGTGTGTGTGTGTGTGTGTGAGAGAGAGAGAGAGAGAGAGAGAGAGAGAGAGAGAGAGAGAGAGAGAGAGAGAACGAACAAAGAGGAGTGCCTCTATGAGAAGAACAACCGTCTGGACTCTTAAGAGCTCTGGAAGACACACCAGGCAGATTTTGACAAGAAAGGGGGAATCATACAATTCTAGAATCATACAATTCTCCTGTGGTAGTCAAGTCCTGTGATATTTCTCCATCTGAAAGGAGAAATGTATCATCAGCCCCATAAAAGTCCCTCAGGGCCTGTGGGAAAAGTCTGCTGCCCCTTGGACAGTCCAAGGAGAATGACAGCAAAGAATGCTGAAAGACCCCAGGTGACTTGTCAGGCCAAACAGTGTGAAAATGCACTTACCAGTTACCCGTGGCTTCTCTTCACCCATGCATGGAGTGTTTTACCCCAAGACACCTATGCCAGAAGTACAGATATTCTCCTCTTACCAAGTTCCACAGTGGCTCAGCTGGTCGGCAGAGGAGGGCGTCATGGCAGACAGACACAGCTATACACAGAGAAGTTAGGAAAGAGCTAACGGCCATATAGATTTAGGAGGTGTTCAAGTACTGCTTTTTTTTTTTTCTTTACTTATTGAGACAGAGTCTCATGTAGCAGGGGCTGGCCTTCATGTAGCTGAGGCAGACTTATAAGCTTCTGAATCCCCTGCCTCGACCTCCCAAGTGCAGGGATTTAAAGGTATATGCCGCCATATTTGGTTTATGTGTGGTAATTGGGGATGGAGTCCAGGGTTATATGCACGCTAGGCTGAGCTACAAACTCCTTTAAAAACTTTTAATCAGAGCTAAGAATGACTGCGAAGTGAGTCTGTATTCCGGAGTGACTCCAAGGTTGTTAGATGACTTTGTGAAGGCACACTGACTCTTGACTGTCCTCACAGGAGATGGACTCAGATGTCCTCTCTCTTCCTATCCTTCAGGTCTTTATGGAAAGGTGTGTGTTCTACTCAACCTTGATTTTCAAGAATCAACACCAGTAGTTTTTACACTCTCTGAGGAAGCCCAAGTACAGAGCAGGCCCCTAAGTGCCAAGTCCACATATCTGCTTTTCTAAGTTCATTTTCCTAGCCATCCTCTCTTCGCTCAGCTTCACCTCCTCCATCTGCCCTTCCCTTCACCACAGCACCCTGCCAGTCCCAAGCTTCTCCAGTCTTTTTCCTTCAACCCCGCCCGCATTCAAACTCCACCTTCTAGAGCAACAACTTTTAACTCAGAGCCTCTACTCTCTCTCTTCAAACTATTCTACTGAAATGTGATTTTTGCCAAAGCCATCCACTATCTCTATCAACATCCTAAATGCCAAGAGTATTTCTGAGTCCTTACGCTATCTGTCAGTCAGAACAGCACTCAGTAGCTACTGAGCACCCGCATGCCAACATGGTATTCTATATGTCAGAGATGTCAGCTAAGTTTCTTAAGCTGACGCTGTGTGCAGACGCACACTGGCTGGAGAACGGCAGGTGGTATTCAAACCTCAGTCCTGAAGCCCAGGCTCAGCTACAGCTTGCTTCTTCCCTTGCTTGCCTCCCTCCTCTCTGCCTTGCCGAGTACTTCTCTTGTGTGTAGTCTTAAACACTGACATTGGCAGGATTCTGTCCTTGCCTGTTTGTCCCTGGGATGCTCACATGTCTTGGTGCAAAGGAAGCTCCAATTCCCCAAATTTTAAAAGAAGTCCAAAAAAATCCAGAAACTGATTCATTCTGGAACACGGGATGTCTGGAAGTTCAATAAAAGTCACCATTCTTCAGGAACTTGTGGAGCTAGATCCTTCTAGCAAAAGGTTGTAAACTTTACACCAGGCCAACTGTGATCCTTACCCTCAATCCCACACCTCAAGCTCCAACGCTTCTGAAGCTAGAAACCCGGCAAAGATGTTCCAGATGAGGTAACAGGACAGCTTATTTAGAACAGAGTGCAAACACGTGCTCCTTTTTAACTAACAGAAAGTACTGGATCAGACTTTCAAGCAACTTTTTTGGCTATTTCCATTTCTGTCTTCATTTGTTTGTACATGTGTTTGTGTTTAATTTTTGCATTTTGTTGCCACTATTTCATGTGCAATGTATTAGGAACATTGGCTCATGAAAAATATTACTAGAAAAAAAAACTAACTTTATTTGACCATAACTTTTATAAAAAAGATAAGCAAAATTAAAGGGAAATGTGACAGTTGACACCATATTGTGCAATAAAATGTTTTCCAAACATTCTGGCAAGGTTTGCTCGGTTCTGACTGAGGAGACAGCCTGAGCGCGAGCAGGACGGATGACTGTGTGTGACAGTCTACTTTACCCTTTTACAAGGTCTCTGCTTAAACTTAATTTGCGTTACGAAAGAAAAATACAAAATTCTTTGATTTTAATACACATAAAACATAAATAAAAGCTATGAAAGAGCATTTTCAAGGGCTGGAACAATGTTTCAGCCGTCAAGAACATTGGCTGCTCCTCCCGAAGCCAGATTCAACCGTCAGCGTATACATGGCAGCTTACAACCATCTGCAACTCTCGTTCCAGCAGATTTGACACCCTCTTCTGGCCTTTGCAGGAACACACATGGAACACAGACACATATAAATGTGAAACCCTTACACACGTGGGTTCTGTTAGAATTCCAATTGCTTTTTTTTTTCAGGCATGCCTGTCTTTCCTTCACCTTAAAAAGTTTTATTATAAATGGTTTCATTTCTTAGAGTAAAATTTTGATTGCTAGTTAAAATACATTGCATTTTATCCTTTAAAACAATTTGTTATCAATACCCTATACAGCAATAATATAATATCCAGAGCGAGGACATGACCCCATGATAACACCCTCAGAAACACCTAGACGGAGGTACAAATAATCCTATGTCACAGAGAAATGAATCGAGGGGTTTTCAAGAAAGGTGGCTATTCCCCAAAGTGATGCTACTAAAAAGGAGCAAAGCAACCCTTGGTATCTTTCTGTTCTAGAGAGCGTAATTGTGAACAATGGGCCGGTTTTGTTAAATCCAGAGCACTTTAAGGCTGAATAAACAGAAGGAACAGAGCTAAGGTGAAGATTCAGCAAATGACTGACTTCTGAGAAGCAAGATGGTAAAGGAGACCTGGAGAGTTTCCAAAAGAAAGTAATTTCAACTGTTCTCATGCAACATTTCCCTTGCAAATTGTGTTATTAGTGTTTATGTATAAAGGGTTAGTGAACCCCTGGCTTCACTAATTTGAAACAGTCACCATGAAAGCTAAGTTTGCCGCTTTAAAGAACAACATGGCAGGTCTACTATCTAACCTGTCAATATCATTTCTAGGAATTAAAGTGGAACCCTACTAATTCTCAGATGTAAGTGTAGCTAATCAAGGAAGCCTCTCTTCACAGCAGATGGAGACCATCACACAAAGCACCACTGGACACAATGCAGAAGTCAACAGGTTGTGGGGCGCCAAGCACCAACAGACACAACTATTATCACAGTTTCTGAATCTATGGCTTAAGGAATATCTCAGAGGGAGGATCAGTAAGACTGTAAAAGCCAAAATACATGTCTGCTATGAAACAGTCTTCCTGAATCAACAGACATACCTCGGTGGTAGCAGGAGAATCTCATGGGGTCCTTCTCCTAGACACAAAGGTACAGGCAACTAAAGGCTGGTGGAAGGAGGAGAGTTAGCCGCTCCCTGGAATGAGCCCCTGATTGGTCATCCAATTCTGAGGAGTCAGCTCTGAAACTATATACACAGAAACTAATAAAATGGACTCAGCAGGTGGCATTCATATATGTTTGCATACATACACATATATATGAATGTAAAAATAATAATCAAAGGCAATGAGTCTATCAACTTGAGATGGTGGAGAGGAGCGAGTAGAGGGAAGGGAACTTACAGGAGCTGAGGGGAGGAAAGGGTAGGTGAAAGTGACAAATGTCTATCTCAACTAAAAATGTATTTTAAAAAATCAGTATATATTTAAAATATTAGAGCTACCATATAACCTGTCAGTACGATTTCTAGGAATTATGGTGAAATAAAAATATATGTCCATACAAAAATTTGTGTACTGTTATTAATAACCTTGCTTATGACAGTCAAAAGATAGAGATAATCTGAAAGTCCTTTGGCTAATAACTGAATAAATGATGGTATACCCATACAATGGCTATAGTTATTCAACTATAAAAAAAGAAGCAAACTGACACAGGATAAATTATTAAAACACTGGGCAAAAATGAAAGAAGTCAGTCTCATTTATTTTACATGTGCAGAAAAGACAAATTCAGAGAGACAGAGTGTGTTCGTGGTTGCCAGGGACTAGGAAGACGGTCAATTGAGTTGTTTGTTTTACAGAACATGATGTTCTGGAATTCAACAGTGGTAATGGTTATCAACTGTGAACATGATAAAAAGCATAATTAATTGTGTGCTTTTAAAGGGTCAGTTTTATAGCTTGTCAATTGTATCTCAATTTTAAAAACACACTGAATAGGAGTGATAAAGAAATCGAACAATAAAGCTCCCATTTACAACTGAAACCAGTTAAGAATGTGTACAAAAATGATTAGAGAAACTAACATGGCCATCTGTTAACCTTGACCTAGGTTTCATATTTAATAATTTAAAACTCATATTCTATAAATGTAAATCCCATGCAAATAAAATATAATTGAATAAAATCTGAATTTCTTCCTTAGAGGTGTATTCTACTAGTCAATAAAAACCCTTGCTTTCATGATTATAAAGTTACTTCTAAAAACTACCTCCAATTAATCAATGCTGGCAAAGTACCCACTGTGCCACCACTGTAAACAGCTGGGGGAAACCTATTTTCCATGCCCCTGCCTGACAGACAAATAACTTGGCTTTAGGTTGTAAGGAAGTTATCACCCTGGGGCTGACTATGGGCCCAGTAGAGATTCCAGAAAACCTTCAACTTACCTCTAATGCGCCTTGAGGCACTTTACAAACAGGAAGTAAATAGCATCCAACACAGAGTCCAAATGCAAAGACTGAGAGCTGTGTGTTTGAAGGAAATTGCAGACCACAGATTCCACAGCCATAGGCAGAAAACAGTACAAGAACTAGCACAACAAAAATCACCAAACAAAAGCAGCCACATACCTGAGGCGTGGAAGAAATCTGATGTACAGAATTTCGACATCAAAATACTTAAATTTAAAGCTTTAAATTGCATGCCATATCCAGTAAAAGAGGCAGCTGATTAAAAAAAAAGTGTGTGTGTGTGTGTGTGTGTGTGTGTGTGTGTGTGTGTGTGTGTGTATTTGAGAAAGCCCACTTTAGGACTTGGTAAACAGATCCTTCAACTCTTTTAAATATGCTCAAAAGAGCTGAGACGAATGAATGTTATAGGACAGAAGGAAGTAAGCTGAGCATAGCAGTTCCCATGTAAAGAGACTCCAGCCAGTCAGTCCTGGGCTGACAAACATGGTTCTGCCAGACCTTTCCCCTCTCCCCTATTTTTCGACCTTGCTAAAAAATACTGTTAAGATTACATTTAGAAAGCTAGTCACCAAGGTCTATTCCCTTATTTGGCCACTTCCTCCTCCTGAGGCTACCAAGGTCCAGCTATTAAAGTACTGAAGTCAAGGAATCAAAAGCCCCCTTCTGCATTGGAGCCCGTTCCAACCCACACTCCCCTTTCTCTTCTTAATAATTACACCTGCAAGGCCCTGAGTCGAAAGCAGCCACTTGAAGATCTCTCTGTGGAAACAGGGGTCTGGGTGTGGTTTGTGCCTAACCTGGGGTCCACAAAGGACCACCCGCTGTGTGGGGGTGGGGCAGTCTCCCTCAATAAGTACAGTCCCAGCAAGATGGAGGCCGAAACCGAAGGATCACCACAAATATAGGCCACCATGAACTATATAGTGAGTTCTAAGCCAGAGTAATGTATCGTCAACTAAAGACTATGAATAAAAAAAAAAGATTTAAAGGAACCAAACAAAAAAATTCTGGCATTTTAAAATCACAACAGGGAAGGTCTCACTAGGATTCAAAAGCAGATCTGGGCCATTAGAAGACTCAGAAAACTTCAGAGACAAAGTCCACTGACCAGTCTGTGGAAGACAGAGAAAGGGGAATGAAGAAAACTGAACAGTTCAAGACGATAGGACACTAACAATCATAGCAGCACAGAGTCCAATCGGTCAGAATCCCTGTATATGAAATGATACTGACATGAGGTACTGAGGCCAAGCACTGTGTTAAAGACCTGCTGTAAGAGGAAACAGAGACAGGCTGGTCAGTGCAGGCCATCACCTGTGCCCCCTGGTCTTCAGGCTTCTGCCCTATTCCCTTCTCAGCTGGCTGACCCTTGTCAGCCCACTCCTCACTGCCAGGTCATCTGTCCCATTTCCAGTTACTGGGGCATAGGAAGCAACTGTTATGCACTGAGGTCTGCCTTGTCTTGCCAGCAGGAGACAAAGGGCCAAGAATCCCACCTTAGAATCCCTAAGTTTCATCACTCTTGGTTGGTGGGATGCAAGGAGGAGATCTTATTTAATCACTTAAGATATTTAATTACACTTAATGGTCTTTTAATTCATTCTTAGAAAAAAATGTTTCAACATTTGAATATTATAGGATGTTTATAGTTCTTGCCGGTATCTTTTCACTTTTACGTGGCTATAAGGAAGTCAGGGTTTAATACACAAAATGTTGCCTCCACAAGTTGTTTTCTTTGTCCAAAGTGCTGCTGATGCCTTCAAGGAGGATAAGAGATCAGCGCCCTGTTCTATTGAGCCTTGTTGTGCCTGGCTACTTCCTTTGGAGGTCACATATTTAGCTGTCTCAAAAAGAGGTTTTGGTTTTTTTTTTTTTCATTTTGTTTTGAAAATGACTATTTTTCATCGTAATTGTGGTGAGTTAGGAAATGATTTTGCACCCATTTACACATGGAACATCTCATGCCGAGAGCCAATTGCAATACTTAGCGTGAACAAAAGTACATCCAAAAGATTCACTTAGTGGGTCCTTACAGACGTTTCTGACACCACCATTTGAGCATAGGAGACATATAAAGCATAGGAGACATATAAAGACATATAAATTTGAGCATATAAAGCAAGAGGCTTTCTCAATAACTACAAAGGATAGGTTATGAGGTCTTCGATATGATATCAAATTCTTATCTTTCATGAGAAGTAAAGATACACACGATTTATCAGAAGTTCTGTCCAACTAGAAAAGCATACAGGGATTTCAAAGATTGAAACTGCCTTTATGAAAATTCGGAGCTATTTTAATGCTGGGGAGGGACTGACTACCATCCAGTTAAAACAGGTTTGGCTTACCATTTGTATCACAAACTCAATCAAGGTGCTAAATTTTGAACACCAGATTTTTCTTGAATCAATTTAAGTGTAACAAAAACTGCAGAGCCAATTTTTTTTTTCTATTTCTTCTAGCAATAAAAATTCTGCTTTGTAGGACTCAATTTTTGCAACTATTAAGAAATCCAATGTCCCTCCTAGCCTGGCCGAGACTAAGAACAGCTTCTGTTGTAGCTCACTCCTTCTAACAGTTGCATGAGCTCTGCTTTGTTCTGTTAAAATATATATAACTCAATGAATTTACTAAAACCAAGCCATCTTCATTCTCCCCCCCCCCCCGCCTCCAGTGTCTTGAATAAGATTCTTCCACACAACTATCTTAACATCTCCTGTGCCCTTATTTAGATAATAGTTCTGTTGGGATTCTTCATAACCGAAGTATTTCTTGATGACCGTATAATGAACAGAAATGGGGCAATGGTAAACCATCACACCAAAATGATTTAGATTTAGATTTAGGAAAAACTTATGTTCATGACAACCAATAACTGGCTCAACTTGAGACCCATCCCATGGGCAAGCACCAATCCCTGACGCTATTAATGACACTCTGTTATGTTTGCAGACTGGAGCATGGCTGTCCTGCATCTGTCTGAGAGGCTCCCCCCTCCAGCTGATTCAGACAGATACAGGCACCCACAGCCAAACTGTGGGTGGAGCTTATGATATAAGATACCAGAGTAAACTCTGCTTCTCCCAAGCATGTAGCAAGTGTTTCCTACTAAGAAATACAGGCAAAGAACAGAACCTGGCTCCTTGCCCCTGGGAACACTTACTCTCCGGGTCAGGTCCATAACTAAAGAAAAGGACTTCTTAAACTTTAAATATTTTTATTCTTTAGAATGTCCTACATGCATACAGTATTTACATCATTTCCACATCACCCTTGAGCCCTCCAACTCCCCTTATGACTCAAGATTCCCTTTCAAATGTATGACCTCTTAATTAGTCTCTGTGTGTGCTTCTCTCTGTCTCTTTCTGTCTCTCTCTGTATCTGTCTATATCTCTGTGTGTATCTCTCTGTCTCCTTCTGCCTCTCTGTCTCTCTGTGTATTCCTCTCTGTCTCTTTCTGACTCTGTTTCTCTGTGTGTGTGTGTGTGTGTCTGTTTATGTCTGTGTGTTTCTCTCTGTATCTCCGTCTGTTTCTTTCTGTCTACCCCTACACACACACACACACACACACACACACACACACACACACACTTACACAGCCTGCTGAATCTATTTAGTGTTTTATATATGTATACATACTGAAAGCTGGCCACTAGGGATTAAACCACCTATCAGGAGGTCCAACCCTGGAGAAGACTGATTCTCCCTTTCTAAACAGCCATTAACAGCCATTAACTGCTTGTAGTTCTTCATCTAAGGGTAGGACCTTGTGAGATTTCCTCCACCTGCATTGGCATGTCACCCCGTGTGGTCATTATGCAGGTCTAGTTTTTCAGATTTTATGGATGCAGTTTTGCTGTCAGATATAGAAGACACTGCCCTCCCAGGAGACATCCTGATCCTGTTTCCTAGCATCTTTCCACACCCTCTTCTGTGCTGTTCACTGAATCATGGGTATAGGTCTTGCACTGTAGATAAACCAATTGGGTTGGACATGTACAGTTTGTTACACTCTGAATTTTGCCCAGTTGTAGATTTCTATAATAGTCACCATCAGCTATCTAAAAAAGCGTCTTCGATGAGAAATGAGAACTATACTTATCTGTGGGCAGAGGATACACTTTTAGAAAGGGTTTAGGGATCATACTGGTTTAGAGGTGCAACAGTAACAAGTTTTCCTCTAGGTTCCATAGCCTCAGCAGCCATAGTTAGCTAGGTTTACAGTACCAGGCATAAACTCCTTCCGATGAGCAGGCCTTAACTCAATTAGACAGCTCTTGGTTACCCCAAGATAGAAGAGCCACAATTGCACCACTGGGTAGATCTTGGCAGCTGATCATTACTATGGTCCACTGATTTTAAAGCTGGGTAGGACCTGCTGATTGGCTCCCGAGGCAGCAAGCATAGCACCTTAGATGCTATTAGAGATGGCCTTCAGGGAAAAGGCTTATTAGTCAGTTGCAGCTCTATTCTTCCAAGTCCCTTGTCCAAAGTATGTGGTGTCTTTACAATAGGGTCTTACCATCACATTATGGCAGAAAATCAGGAAATGGACTATATTGTTTTGGGGATCTCTTGGACTCCCCTGACCAACAACTGTATGGGAAGCTTCCCATGCCTGGCAATATCAGATAGTATGATAATATCCTGGGGTAGAATTATCAGAATGAGTGAAATAACTTCATTAATAGATGATAGGGATGAAAGGAAGGATGGATAGATTTTTTTATTGATTTTTTTATTTTATTGGATATTTTCTTTATTTACATTTAAATGTTATCCCCTTTCTAGATCTCACCTCTGGAGTCTCCTACCCGATACCTCCCATACCCCTGCCTCTATGAGGGTAGATCCCCACTCATCCACCAACTCCTGCCTTCCCACCGAGGCATTCCCCTATACCGGGGCATCAAATCCCCTCAGGTTCAAGGCCCTCTCCTCACACTTATGTCCAAGAAGGCCATCCTCTGCCACATATGCAGCTGGAGCTATGGGTCTCTCCATGTGTACCCTTTGGTTGGTGGTCCAGTCCCCAGGAGTTCCTGGGGGGTCTGGCCAGTTGACACTTGCTCCCCCCATGGGGCTGCAAATCCCCTCAGCTCCTTCAGTCCCTTCTCCAACTCCTCCATCGGGAATGCTGCACTCAGTGCAATGGTTGGCTGCAAGCATCCGCCTCTGTATTTGTCAGGCTCTGGCTGAGCTTCTCAGGACAGCCATATCAGGCTCCTGTAAGCAATCACTTCTTGGCATCTGCAATAGCATCCAGGTTTGACGACTGTATATGGGATGGATCAACAGGTAGTGCAGTCTCTGGACGGCCTTCCCTTCAGTCTCTGCTCCACACTTTATCTCCATATTTCCTCCTGTGAGTATTTTGTTCCCTCTTCTAAAGAAGCACTGAAGCATCCACATTTTGCTCTTCCTTCTTCTTGGGCTTCATATGGTCTGTGAATTGTATCTTGGGTATTCTGAGCTGTTGGACTAATATCCACTTATCAGTGAGTGGATATTATGTGTGTTCTATTGTGAATGGGTTACCTCATTCAGAATGATATCCTCCAGATCCATCCATTTGCCTAAGAATTTCATGAATTCATTGTTTTTAATAGCTGAGTAGTACTCCATTGTGTAAATGTACCTACCACATTTTCTGTATTCATTCCTCTGTTGAGGGACATCTGGGTTCTTTCCAGCTTCTGGCCATTATAAATAAGGCTGCTATGAACATAGTTGAGCATGTGTCCTTATTACATGTTGGAGCATCTTCTTGGTATATGCCCAGGAGTGGTATAGCTGGGTCCCCAGATAGTACTATGTCCAATTTTCTGAGGAACTGCCAGACTGATTTCCAGAGTGGTTGTACCAGCTTGAAATCCCACCAGCAATGGAAGAATGTTCCTCTTTCTCCACATTCTCACCAGCATCTGCTGTCACCTGAGTTTTTGATCTTAGCCATTTTGACTGGTGTGAGGTAGAATCTCAGGGTTGTTTTAATTTGCATTTCCTTGATGACTAAGGATGTTGAACATTTCTTTAGGTGCTTCTCAGCCATTAGTTTCCTGAGTTGAGAATTCTCTCTCTCTCTCTCTCTCTCTCTCTCTCTCTCTCTCTCTCTCTCTCTCTCTCTCCCTCTCTCTCTCTGTCTCTGTGTGTGTGTGTGTGTGTGTGTGTGTATGAAGTAAGCATAAAAATGTTTCCCTATGGTCCCCCACCCCGGTTGCTTATCTCTCTTCCATTATTGATTAACCTCCATAGCTTTCTCCCCCATTTTCCTCTTCATAATATTTATATCCTATTGTCCTCTCTAGAGTCCCTTCCCCTATCTCCCCAACATTCCATTTTACTTGCTTGATTCTGGGATTGATCCAGGATAAATACTCACATCTAAAGATCCAGAGTTCCTATCCACAGATAAGAAAGAAGATTCTGTGGATGCCTTTCTGCGTCTAGGTTCTCTCACTCGATATATAATATTTCCTAATTCCATCCATTCTCAAAAGAAGAAATAAAAACGGCTAGGAAGCATCTCGAGAGAGATGTTGATTATTCCTAGCTATTTTCTTGAAAATTTCATTGCCTGTAACAACTGAATAATATCCCATAGTTCATTACCCATTCATGAGAAGGACACTTAGGTTGATTCCATTTCCTGGTTACTGTGAATAGAACAGCAATGAAAATGGCTAAGCAACTATCTATGGACTAGGATGCAGAGACCTTTTGGTATTTGCAAGGAGTGGTGTAGCTGGGGCATATGAGAGATTTATTTAGCTTTTGAGGATTCTCACACTGATTTCCAGAGCCTTTGGTCCAGTCTGAAATCCCATCAAGCAGTAAATGAGGAACAGCTTCTTTCCCACATCTTCTGTAGCATTTGTTGTTGAATCTTTCATGATCTTTGCCACTGTGACTGGGGAAGGTGTTTTGATGTGCTACTAGCTAGGAATAATGAACATCTTTTTTGAGATATTTCCCAGCCATTTTTATTTCTTCTTTTGAGAATTTTCTGTAAAGAGCCTGAGCCCAGTTTATGACTGGGTCTTGTCAGAAGTACTGGAGGGGCTGCTGCTGTTGAAGCTATTATGAGTTTTTCACATATTCCAGGGAGAGGGCCCATTGTGCGCCATGTCAGATCTGGGCTGCTAGTCTTGGGTTCTATAAGAGAGCAAGCTAAGCAACCCAGGGGAAGCAAGCCAGTAAGGAACATTTCTCCACGGTCTCTGCATCAGCTCCTGTTTCCTACCCTGTGTGAGTTCCAGTCCTGACTTTCTTTGGTGATGAACAGCAACATGTAAAGTGTAAGCTGAATAAACCCTTTCCTCCCCAACTTGCTTCTTGGTCATGATGTTTGTGCAGGAATAGAAACCCTGACTAAGACAGTAAACAAAAACAGGGCAACATATGGTGGCACATTCCCATAATCCCAACACTTGGGAAAAGAGGTAGTAGAAAGATTAGGAGTTCAAAGCCAGCAACGGCTATATAGTGAGATCAAGGCTATCTTGGGATCACTTCTATCTAAAATATCTAAATAAACAAAATACCACCACATGAGTATACCCTTCCAAAGGGCCACAGAAGTATTCAAGCCCTTTGTGGAGCTCAAAAGGTTTGCTTTCATGCTTTTTCTCTGTCTCATTTAAATGATTCATTTACAATGGTTTGTTGATCTTTTTAATCAATATATCATGTAATAATACCCTTAATTATTATATCAGATAATCATAGTATAAAAATCAACATATCTATTTGTAATACTCAGCAAATAACACAATGATAACATGGTATTATATCACCCATGAGATTCACATTTTAACAAATAAAGTATTAAAAAGCCAAATATTCTAAAATCACTGGATCAATAAGCAGTCACTGCCTTATAAACAACTGGCCACTCTAGAATCTGGATCCACCAAGGAGCTGAAGGGGTTTTCAGCCCCATAGGAGGAACAACAGTATGAACTAATCAATACCCCCCAGAGCTCCCAGGGACTAAACCACCAAACAAAGAGTACACATGGAGGGACCCATGGCTCCATCTGCATATGTAGCAGAGGATGGCCTTGTTGATCATCAATGGGGGCAATGGCCCTTGGTCCTGTGAAAGCTCGATGCCCCAGTGTAGGGGAATGCCAGGTCCAGGAAGCAAGAGTGGGTGGGTAGGTGAGCAGGGGGAGTGGGGAGTAGATAGAAGGTTTTTGCAGGGGAAACCAGGAAAAGGAATAACGTTTGAAATGTAAATAAAGAAAATATCTATTTTTTTTTAAAAAAAGGAAGCTAAAAAAAAAGATTCTGGATCCACAGTCAAGTATCTTAAGTACCTAGTGTCACCGTCACACAAGAAAGTAACTAAACTATAAACAGGACCACTAGCAAACATTATTTCACTTGTTTAAGAACATAAAGTTTATTTTCTCTGACTGGACTGTGTTCATCCTGAGAGGAAGACAGGGCTGTGTTAACAAATATATTCTGGTGGTTCGGTTCCACTCTGGTGCTATTCATGTGACAAAAACATGACTATTCACTTTAAAACTTGCCTGGATGATTTTTCAATTGCTTCCCTAAATCTGATGCATAAAAACTATATGATCCACATTCATAGAATGTGTAAAATACAGGGACTGGGCTAGAGAGATGGCTCAGTAGTTAAGAACATTGACTGCATTTCTAGAGGTTCTGAGTTCAATTCCCAGCAACCACATGGTGGCTCACAACCACCTAAACTGGGATTGGATGCCCTCTTCTGGTATGTCTGAAGACAGCTACAGTGTACTCACGTACAATAAATATATAAATAATTTTTTAAAAATAAATAAAATATGGGGCTCTAGGAAAGAATTTTAATGATATGTTGCTACCTGAGGTGACTCTCCCTTTTTTTGAGGGAAGCTCTTCTGGGAGTACAGCTTCTTCCTCAGCCAGAGTCTAGAGGAGATAAGAAAAAAGACCTATACATTTATTTTAAAGCAAGTATATAAGCCACAACAGTAATAACTTAGAAGATATCTAAATCTAAATTTTAAAGAGTTAGGCAAACAATCAACTAGACAGAAAAAAAAGAATAATCAAAAGGGGAAAAATAGTATGGTCGAAGGGAATACTAATGATCGCGCCAGTGACACAGAAAAGGAATACACTAGAGCATTCAACAAAGCCAAATGTGGTAGAAAGAATACAGAACTGACAAACCTCTGACACAATCAAAACAAGAGACAGAAGGAACAATACTAGTACTAAACGCAGGACCCACATGTGCAGCAGACAGAAGAGGCGAGAGAGTAGAGTGGCCATTACCTCAGGACATCTGTTCAGGCAAAGGTGGACAAATTTATAACCAAACAGTATACAAATAATGCAGGGCCTATATGTTCAGTTTATAGTCTCAGAATTTAAACTAGATTATTTCTTATTAAATTATCATCTAGTAGTTTATTTATTTTTTGACTCGAAAATTAGTGGAATTTAGTGTAGGGAGTCAAGTGAGTAAAACTAAGAATTTTAAATAAAAATAATTCCAACTGTCATCATTCATAAATGCTCTAAAATTAAGATTTTTGTCTTTTATATTGCTATACTCATAAATCTATGCATCACTCAACTCCATCAGAGAAGTTTCTTCCTTCAGTGTATGGTAATTAATTCAGAGCCCCACCACAGGACAATGTACAAAGTGAGAGTTAAAGCATTCAGCCCTGAACTGAATGTCTGCACCACACCCCTCCCTCAAGGCTGGGGAACCTACAGGGAAGAGGATGTGGGAAGACGGTAAGAGCCAGAGGTAGCAGGTGACTCAACAGACAGACACAGCAGGACTAATAAACATGACCTCACAGAGTCTGTGGCACACACAGAGGACCTGCGCAGTACAAAGCAGATAAAGCCCCAGCCGTGAGAAGGAAGACAGACACCAAGTCCCACCTCTAACCAAGAAGTGTTCTCCAGTGAGCTGCCACGGGGTAGATGACCTGCACACCAGGGCAGGCCGACTACTCAGGAACATGAAGTTGGATGAGCACGGAGGTGGGAAGGATTTGAAAGGACTTGGTGAGGAGGGAAAAGATATAATCAAAATAGACTATATGAAAAAAAAAATCAAGAACAAGGATTTCTGTCTTTTATTACATCTTTTTATTTTTTAAATTAATCTAGAGTTTTCCTAAAGTATTTCTGTTTAACTTTAGGGATTAGTCAACACACCAGTTCAAATAGATTACCCCGTGGCAAGTATTAGAATTTGTCAACTTTCTGGACTGAAACTAAATGACCCTTGTACTCCCATATTTAACATTAACTTTGAGCTGCTATAAACTGCCTTATTCCAGTGTTATACAAGCACAAAGGGCAACAAAGTCAAAGAATTATATGATTAAAAGAGATTTCAACCCTGTACTTTATAGATGAGGAAACTGAGACCCAGGAAGGTGAACTAACTTGGCAGGTTGGAATGTTAGCTTGGTCTTCTCCTCTAGCAAAGGAGGTATAAATGTTTACCCTGTGAGTGTAGCTTTGCCAGGCACCTTTACCATGAAAGTAAAGCAGCATTATGGCTCAAATCCCAGTATGTACGTCTATGGCATACTATTTAGGGTCAGTACAACCATCAGTATTAATGGGAGTTTTCACAGATTATCTACAAGACTCCTTTCCTCTGTGGTTCTTAGAGTTATCCAGTATTCTTTGTAATTGACTTTCTTCTCAGATATATAAATTAGGGGCTGGGTGGCCCAATTAGTTTATCACTATGACTCAAAAAATCAAATTTTGTGATAGGGAGTTTCCATATCAATATATACATTTTTCTTTTTCTCCTTTTTTAAAAAAAATATTTATTTATTTAATATACGTGAGTACAGTGTCACTCTCTTCAGATACACCAGAAGAGGGCGTTGGATCCCATTACAAATGGTTATGAGACACCATATGGTTGCTGGGAATTGAACTCAGGACCTCTGGAAGAGCAGTCAGTGCTCTTAACCACTGAGCCATCTCTCCAGCCCCTCCCCCCGCCCGCCAAAAATACAGGGTCTGGAGGGGGAAGATGGGATATGGGACCCCACACCCAGCATGGCAACCTGCAGAAAGCAGGTGAGAAGGCACAAGGGGCAGGCCCCACAGGCACCCAGAGGGGTACATTTTTCAGTAACAAACTACAAACTTAAATACGATTCATTAAACACAAAAGGCCATTGCTTTAACTTTTATCTTCCGGGTTAAAATGCCTTGTTTCCCTTATAATAATCCAACACAAACTTACAGTCTTGTTTTAGTTTTTCAGTTTACAGGTATGAACCAAGACTGTTGCCAACTGTTCTCCTTGGTTCCTGCAGTTAACACAGAAGTTGTATGTCAGCAGCACACAGAGAGAATGAAGGCATATTCATGTACGTGTCTAATATTTTTTCTACTTAATACTAAATTTTTGAAAAATGAGACACTGAATGGCTCACATAAGGAATTTAAAGTTTGGTGTTATATAGTCAAAACACCAATATGACTGCAATTTTCCTTTTGTCATAAATTTCTAAGATGACTACCACAATGGCTCCCAACACACATGATCTTTTCAAAGTGAGCTTGCTCCTCCTTCATCAAAAGTAGAGTACCCATATCCTTCACCTTGAATCTTGGCTGACCAGTGACTAGTTTGTAACTTTAATAATAATAATAATAATAATAATAATAATAATAACAACAACAACACAGTTGAAAAGAGGCCATGAAGCTTCAACTTGGTTCTCCTGGGGACTCACTTTGGAGGACAGTCAAATACCTGGGATTACCATGACAGTAGAGATACATGTAAGCACTGTGGCTGAAAGGCCTTGTAGACTCCAACCTTCTCTTTATCCCAACATATGAATAAGAAAGTACATAGGAAATGGAAGCTGGAGTCTTTCCAGTTGATGCTCAGACACTGGGAAGTAGAAAGGACACATCGATGTGTTTGTCCAAACACCCATAATGATCCATAATCACAATAAAATGGTCGTTGCTGCCTGGCACTAAGTTTGAAGTGATCGTTTTTACAGTTGTAAATAGCCAAAAGACCATGTTTTGGCTAAAATAAACAATAACAAGATCCATTAAAATACTACATTATTTCTGAGCCTAGGAAAAGGACCAATTTTAATGTTTATTAGGTAGGTGGATTGGTAGACAAAAGGCTGAAAAGTTCCCTCAGATTTGATTCCAGTTGAAAGGAAGATCAATTCACTAACACATAGAGGATGTATGTCTTCATAAAAATAGGCCTGTGTCCTCTGCACATTGCACTGTGAAGGACATAAAAAGCTAAGGACCAGGAAAGAGAAGCCAGGAAGAAGTTTTTATGGCCAAGTTATGTCACTTATTGGTTATTGCCAGACAAACTGCTCAGGTGAGTCAAGTCGAGAACTAATTATGAGTCTCCAAGGAACTCAGGAAACAGAACATGGGCAAATGAAAAGAACAGTGTAAAGAACTAATGGTTATTTTCCCACTTAGGACACATGGAAAATGTATGACCACAGAGGAAGGGTTCACTCCATCTCACTTTGTCTTCATTCGGGAACGAGGCCATAGATCATTTGCTACTCATCCTAAGTGTAAGATACTTCGCTTCCGCAGCCAACTGCATGTCTGGGTTGCTCTGAGACAAGAAGCTGCAGTCTCTGGTTTAGCACTTAATAGTAAAACAGTGAGAGGCTGGGGAAAGCTGCCTTTCTTCTATCTCTGCAGGGAGTTGTGCTTGTCTAAGTCTCCAGAAGAAAAGGGGAGGGAGGCCTGTCTCTGCCCTTTGTTCTCAGCAATTGTACGACTTTCATAATGTGTGTTCACGTGGTAAAAAGCTCACTATGAGTTTGCACATAAATTCAGGTCATAAATTGACTAAGAGGTTTATAACAGAGAATGTCTACACGCATATCCACTAGGAGTAATTGTGTGGCTAAACATTCATCATTTGTTACTAGCTTACAGGTTCATGGAATGTTAAAAACCATAACTAAGCTGTCCTTAAAGTTTTGTATAGATAAACTCAGTCAATATTTTATCTCCTGTTTTCACACCTGTTGTATATATCTTCTTTATGACTTACAGTCAGTGGTTTTTATAACCTCACAGTATGTACCCTAGGTTTTAGAAGTCTGTTGTTATCTCAGAAGCAATTACGAAGTTCTGCTATAAAAGGGGCTCAAATGTCTTTGTCTGTGTTGCTATCCAGAAACAATGGTGAACCTAGCATGCTGGTTGCTTTCTGTAGAATAAATGCGCTTTGTTTTTGCATACTATCTGAGTCTGGAGTATTCCTTCAGTGATTTTTCAGACACTTACAGTTTATAACATGCATATTTTGAAAATCTTTAAGTGATAACAAAACCATTCCAAATATCAATCGTCAACTGCTTGGATGTTTCTTTTAAGTTAAAGAGATTGTCAGAGTTAATGAAGTGTATTCTCTATATAAAACACCAATGATTTATCTGAATAATTTACTTCTTTTGGACTATTTTCTTAAGCATGATGGATGCTCTTTATGGCAAGTTATTCCTAGGTTTTAGCACTAACAAATTAAAACTCCAACTTCTAAAATACATTTTTTTCCATCAGAAACAGGTTTTTTAAAAACAAAGTTTTTTCCACATGACAATTTCTCCATCTGTGAGCCATTTTCTAATTTTCCTCCCTCATTACTACAGAAAAGTTCCTTCAGGACAAGCTGGAACTAGCTCACCTTGGAACTTACTTACGAACATCATTAATATCATTATCCAGTGAGAAATAATAAGTTTTCTTGCTTCCAGGAAGTGAAGACTATCAATTTAAAAGCAAAATTGTTGATTATAACATTTTGAAAAGCTCGTTAATGTTATATCCCACAATCCTCCTCCCTCCTCACGTTTCTGTCAACGTTATGGTGTCAACGGTTTTCTTATTTAAAGGCTCCTGCCAATGCAAAGTAAACGAACAAAAATTCTTATGGTTATATCAAAATACCAAGCACTTCAAGACTGTAAGTCCCTAGTCCATACATGTTGATTTCATTACCTTTGATCCCCTTGATTTAGAACCTTAGATGTTCATGAATCACATCCTAAACTCAGTGGGCCTGCTTGGGTTTCTTCCAGTATTTTGTAAATCAAATTTCTGTCTCTCCTCTTTCAAGTCATCTTCTTTCCTCTTCTCTCCTTTCACAAAGCACAAGAGACATTATGACCTCTGCCCTACATTGAACCTGACCTGATATGATTAATATAAAAGGACCTTTTAGAAATCATAAATCTTTTAGAAATTGTCAAGAGTTTCCATAGTTCAAATGATGGATTTGGAAGGAACAAACAGAATAGAATAAACCAGTAAGAAGTACTTTCCCAGAAGAGATGAAACTGTTTAAATAGCACAAGGGAAAAGTTAAAATTTTAAAGGACAAATATTAGAACCAAGAAGTATCCTACCCGCATAAGAGAATAGATCTAAACCACAGAAAAGTAACTGTTTACAACCAGTAAGTAAATTATCATGAGTTATGGAACATGAATGGCTCTGCAGAATGGCAGAAACACTAAAGACATTCAGAGATCACAGCAAAAATACGCTGTTCTTCTATTTGCTTTCATCAAATATCATTATATAGTGATGCGAGCACAGAAATACTTGCAACTTGTCAATAAAAATAAAAAATATAAGTGAGGATAAACATAAAATTTCCAATGAAATCTAAAGCCACTTCTAGGTTTTGAATCAAAAGATTTAACCTCAAAGCAAAAAAAATTCCAATAAGGTTAAACACTATTTGGTTCAAGCTCATTTTCTTTCTTTCTTTCTTTCTTTCTTTCTTTCTTTCTTTCTTTCTTTCTTTCTTTTTTCCTTCCTTCCTTCCTTCCTTCCTTCCTTCCTAAATTTATTTTCAATAATATAATGTATTATGGGCACACACGTATGGCTGCCCACAGACGCAAAGGGTGTCACCCACATGGGCACTGGGAATCGAATGTGAGCCATCTGAAGAACAGTACTTGCTTTTAACTCTCTAGCCTCATTTTTCTTACTCAATTTGCATTACCACCCACTAGGACAGTTTTATAAACAGAGCAAATATTTAATCTCAAAAGCCAACAGTGCCTCTTTACAATTTAAAGTAATATTTTTGTGTTTATCTCTAAATCTTTAAAACATACATAACAGGGCTAGAGAGATTTCCCAGCAGTTAAGAGCAATGACTGCTCTTCCAGAGGTCCTGAGTTCAATTCCCAGCCACTACATGGTGGCTCACAACCATTTGTAATGGGATCCGATGCTCTCTTCTAGTGTGTCTGAGGAGAGCGATAGTGTACTCACATACATAAAATAAATAAATACATACCCTTAAATCATATACACCAAAAAGATTCTTAACAATTTCTATAAGAACTTAAAAAAAAAATTTATGGCCGGGCAGGGGTGGCGCATGACTTTAATCACAGCACTTGGGAGGTAGAGACAGGTTGATTTCTGAGTTCGAGGCCAGCCTGGTCTACAGAGTGAGTTCCAGGACAGCCAGAGCTATACAGAGAAACCCTGTCTCAAACAAAACAAAACAAAACAATCATTATTAGTGGGTTTGTGTGTGTGTTTACGTGTGTGTGTGTGTGTGTGTGTGCGTGCGTGCGTTCGTGCGTGCGTGTGTGTGTTTACAGGTGGTTATGAGCTGCCTGACATGAGTGCTGGTTACTAAATTCAGGTTCTTAACAAGAACAGTTCACTGAGCCATCTCTTCAGCTCCCTCCACAACTTGGAACCATTCACTTTTACCACAAAGTGACTTCAAAGAAACCAAAGTTTATTTCATTTATTGAGCTAGAGAAAACTACTTATTTTAGTACAGCTAAATTGGATCACCAAAGGGGAAAAAAAAACCCTTAAAATTCAATTCAATTTATAAAAGTACACTAGTTTTTAATTCATAATCTGAGAAGACAATTCAAATATTTTTTCCAATTTTTTATTAGATATTTTCTTCATTTACATTTCAAACACTACCCCCAAAGTCCCCTATACACTCCTCCCTGCCCTGCTCCCTTACCCACCCGCTCCCACTTCTTGGCCCTGGTGTTCCCCTGTATTAGGGCATATAAAGTTTGCGAGACCAAGGGGCCTCTCTTCCCAATGATGGCCGACTAGGCTATCTTCTGCTATATATGCAGCTAGAGACAAGAGCTCTTGGGGGTACTGTGTCTTTTGCCTTACAGAAGCTTTGCAATTTTATGAATTCCCAATTGTCAACTCCCGATCTTACAGCACAAGCCATTGCTGTTCTGTTCAGGAATTTTTCCCCTGTGCCCATATCTTCCAGGCTTTTCCCCCATTTTCTCCTTTATAAGTTTCACTGTCTCTGGTTTTATGTGGAGTTCCTTGATCCACATAGGCTTGACCTTAGTACAAGGAGATAAGAATGGATCAATTCGCAATCTTCTACATGATAACCGCCAGTTGTGCCAGCACCATTTGTTGAAAGTGCTGTCTTTTTTTCCACTGGATGGTTTTAGCTCTCTTGTCAAAGATCAAGTGACCATAGGTGTGTGGGTTCATTTCTGGGTCTTCAATTCTATTCCACTGGTCTACTTTTCTGTCGTTATACCAGTACCATGCAGTTTTTTATCACAATTGCTGTGTAGTACAGCTTTAGGTCAGGCATGGTGAGGTTCTTTTATCACTAAGAAGAGTTTTTGCTATCCTAGGTTTTTTGTTATTCCAGATGAATTTGCAGATTGTTCTTTCTAATTCATTGAAGAATTGAGTTGGAATTTTTATGGGGATTGCAGTGAATCTGTAGATTGCTTTTGGCAAGATAGCCATTTTTACTATATCGATCCTGCCAATCCATGAACATGGGAGATCTTTCCATCTTCTGAGCCAATTCAAATTTAAGAACTCTTTCACTTAGATATTTTAAGTTGAATTGAATGCACTTTTCTTCAATTCCTTCCTCTGTTCACTGTTATATATATTTCTCATATATAAAATTCACTTTACTATTTTCATGAAAATACAGAATATACTAAGATTTACATTAGAAGAGCCTAATTTTTTACTTTGACTCTTCCCAACTCATAACTAAAATGATTTCTCATAAATAATGGCATATCCTCAAAGCCTTACATTAGACAAAATGAAAGAAAAGACTGACTTTGGTTAAATAAAATTGAGTTCCTTTGCATTTACAACATTATGGCAACAAAAGCTAAAGTGGATAAAAAAATCCCTGATGTCACAGGAACCTGAAAAGCAATATACAAACAGAGCAGGTGTTATAGCAATGCCACTGCCCAGTTCTTGCATTTCAAACTCTGGAGTAAGAGTTGTCCTTCGTGTTGGGATGGGGGTGGGGAACGACTCACACAGTCCTGGCTAGCCTCAAACTCACTGTGCTGCCAAGGGTGACCTTGAACTCTTGATTCTCCCACCTCTGCCTCCTAAGTGCTAGCATTATGGTGTGTAGCACAAGGCCCCACTTACATGATTCTTGGGATTGGATCCAAGGTTTTGTGCCTTTTAGGCAAAGATTTACCAACTGAGATACATCCCCATGTCCCCTTCACCTTTTTGAAACAGAAAAAAAAATGTATAGGCAATTCTTTCAGCACTCTGTCATAAAGCAATGAGTATACGAAACTATCCTAATATGCATGGATACATATACAAACAAGCACAGGTGTCTTAATCTATCTATATTCTATTAGGTATGGAGTTTTGTTTCCCTTTTTCAAAACAAAGTCACTCAACACTTCACAACATTTTGACTAAAATTAAGTATTTGTTTTTCTTATTACCAAATTTAAAATGCTATTTGAAGCAAATATTTCAGAAAGTAAACACTGTAATATTATTTTACTTGCAACTTAGCTGAAACAGAATTCTAGCAACAATCTGACAACATTAAGAAAACTCTTCTACCTAGCTAGCCTACAGTAAGTAGGTAGTGGTCCTGATTCTGAGTGAAGAGGTGTGAGCTTAGAGACAATCCTTCCCTCACTACAGGACACAGGGCAGGCAGTACTCTAGGCCCACCTGCAGCAAAGAAATGAGAAGTACCTGGACAAGGGCTACGCCTGTGGCCCAGCATGAGACAAGAAGGCTTCTAAACTGGGGTAGAGAACACAAGAATCTGAATTATAGAAGGACTACAGCTTGTGTAGCTGTTTCAAAAGGACAGGGGTTTAAGCAAAACAAAACAAGACAATCAAAAAACAAAAACAAAAATCAAATCAAAACAAAACAAATAAGCAAGCCAAACCAAGGAGAAGATAATGGAGAGCTTTCCAAGCGCCATGCATTCTGGGAAACAGGAAGAAGGTAAAGTGGTTTTACACAGAACAGTCAAATGAAGGGATCTGACACAGTAGTTGTTCTAGTCTGCTTCCTGTCCTGTCGCTATAAGAAAACACTGGCCAAAACCAATTTGGGATGGAAGAGTTAAATTCATCATAGAGATTACAATCCATCATTAAGGAGAGCTAAGGTTAGAATTCAAAACAAGAGCTTGAAACAGAAACCATAGAAGAACTCTGCTTAATGACTTGCTTCCAGGTTACATTTAGTTACCTTTCTTCAACAATTCAGGCCCCATCTACCTAGCAATGGTACCTCCCACAGCAGGCTGGGACCTCCTACATTAATTAACAATCACAGAAATGCCCACAGGCTTTCTGCAAAGGCAGGTGATGGTGGAAGAAAGGGCAGGAGGAAGGGAAGTTAAGCCTGTGTTGGTGACAAGAGCCCTGAACTAGAATCAGAGGGCAGACAAAAGTGAGCGAGCGACCCTGAGAGTTCAGTCAGCTGGTGGGAGGAGACCATCTTCTAGCAATACCAGCCTCATCTTATCTAGTCCCATGTGATGAAGTCATGAAGTATTATACAGCTACCTAGGATTCATCTCATAGCCAACAATAATTCAGATTTGTTAATAATTTTTATTAAATTAAAATGTTTCTTTACAATGTTAGGGCCTGAACCTAAAACATCCTGCATTAGCATTTCTAAAAGCAAAGAGAAGAATAACTCGAAGAAAACAGTAACTCAAGAGAGAGCGCCTGGCCTCATTGTCAGGAACCTGCAGATTTAATTTTGACTTTTTGAGCCATCACTTTGCACTGCAGTATAAGTCTCAGGTCCCTTCAGAGAACAATGGTAGCAAACTGCTAAGTGGGCTGTTATACTTTGTTGTTGTTCTGTTTTGTTTTTTACTTTGTTTCTACAAACTCAACCTCTTATGATAAAGCACTTAATAGGAAAATCACTGTGCAGATGTGAAAGCACTAAGAAAAGATTGTCAGACTACACTAGTTCTGCCTCTCTCAACTCTACACAAGTGGATGTGGGTCCTGGTCAGATGAGAATGCGTATGTCTAAACATGTCAGTATTGAATCCACCCAATGAAATATACCCACTTCTTTTATTTCTTAGCAAATCAGTCATAACCTTGATACAGTTTCCAAATACTATATGGCTACTTTTCAAAACTAACATGGAAAGTAATTTTGTAAATTCAACAAAAAGAACAATACAAGGAGTCAATGAAGCAAAGAGTTGGTTCTTTGAAAAAAAAATCAATAAGGGTGACAAATGCTCATCCAAATTAACTAAAAGCCAGGAGAGAATATGCAAATAAAAAAATCAGAAATGAAAAGGGTGACATAACAACCAAGGAAATCCAGAGATTCATAAGGGCATACTTTAAGAATCAACTTTGAAAATGTAAAAGAAATGGATAATTTTTTTGACAGATATCAGTTACTAAATCTAAATCAATATTAGATAAGCAATTTAAACAGACCAGTCACACCTAGTGAAATTGAAGCAGTCATTAAGTCTCCCAACTAAAAACAGCCGAGGGCCAGATGATTTTAGTGAAAAATTCTACCAGACTTTCAATGAAGAGTTAATGCCAGTACTCACCAAATGATCCCACAAAATAGAAACAGAAAGGAACACTGCCCAATTCAGTTTATGAGGTCATAGCTACCTTGATACTCAAACAACATAAAGACTCAACAAAGGCAAAGAATGACAGACCAATCTTCTCTATGAACATAGATGTAAAACATATCAAAAAGATCATCCACCATGATCAAGCAGGCTTCATCCCAGAGATGCAGCAATGATTAATCAGGAACAAGACAAAGCTGCCTACTCTCTCCATATCTATTCAATATAGCACTTGAAGTTCTAGCTAGAGCTATGATAAGACAACTGAAGAAGATCACGGGGATACAAATCGAAAAAGGAAGAAGCCAAAGTATTTTTTTTTTGCAGATAATATGATAGTATACATAACTGACACTAAAAATTACACTGGGTGCCTGGCAAATACAGAAGTGGAGGCTCACAGTCAGCTATTGGATGGAACACAGGGTCCCCAATGTAGAAGCTAGAGAAAGTACCCAAGAGCTGAAGGAGTCTGCAACTCTATAGGTGGAACAACAATATGAACTAATCAGTACCCCCAGAACTCGTGTCTCTAGCTGCATACATAGCAGAAGATGGCCTAGTTGGCCATCATTGGGAAGAGAGGCCCCTTGATCTAGCAAACTTTATATGCCCCAGTACAGGGGAACGCCAGGGCCAAGAAGTGGGTAGGGGAGCAGGACAGGGGAGAGGGTATAGGGGACTTTTGTGGTAGCATTTGAAATGTAAATGAAGAAAATATCTAATAAAAAATTCCACTGGGAAATTCCTACAGCTGATAAACACTTTCAACAAAATTAAATCTAAAATTAACTCACAAAATCAGTAGCCTTCCTATATACAAATGACAAATGGACTGAGGAAGAAATCAGGAAACACCTTTCACAATAGCTTCAGATAATATAAAATATCTTGAGGTAACTCTAACTAAGCAAGTGGAAAACTTGAAAGATTAAAAACTACAAGTCTTTGAAGAAAGAAATTAGAGTCTTCTTGAAGATAGAAAGATCCCTCAAATTCATGGATTGGTAGGATTAATATAGTAAAAATGACCATCCTACCAAGAGCAATTTAGTTTCAATGCAATACCCATCAAAATAACAACACAGTTCTTCACAGATTTTCAAAGGACAATTCTCAACTTCAAATGAAAACACAAAAAACCTAGGATAGCTAAAACTATCCTGAATAATAAAAAAGAACTGTGGAAGGTATCACTCTTCCTGGTTTCAAGTTGTACTATCGAGCTAGCTATAAGTAATAAAAACACCATGATATTGACACAAAAACAGACACTTTAACCAATGGAACCAAACTGAAGACCCAGATAAACCCAGATATCTAATTTTTGATAAAGAAGCCAAAAGTACATATATGAAACAAGACAGCACCTCCCACAAATGGTGCTGGTCAAATAGGACAGCTGCATGTAGAAGAGTCCCAAAAGAGCCATACTTATCATCCTGCACACAGCCCATCTATAAAGGATGAAAGAACTCAACATAAAACCAGAACCACTGAACCTGACAGAAAAGAAAGTACTTAACAGCCTTAAACTCATTGACCCAGGAAGAGACTTTCCAAACAGAACACTGATAGCCCAGGCACTAAAATCAACAATTAGTAAAATAAACCTCATTAAACTGAAAACCTTTTGCAAGGCAAAGGACACCATCATTCAGGCAAAGTAGCAGCCTACATAATGGGAAAAGATTTTTTACCAACTACATTATCTGATACAAGGCTAGTATCTAAAATATTTTTTTAAAAAAAACCTCAAAAACAACTAAATATCAAGAAAATAACCCAATTTTAAAAAATGGAGTACAGATCTAAACAAAAAACTCTCAAAAGAAGAAACTCAAATGTCTGAGAAACAAAGGAATGTTCAATATCCTTAGCCAACAGGGAAATGAAAATCTAAACTACTGTGAGACTTCATCTTCTACTGTCAGAATGGCTAACATCAGTAAAACAAATGACAGCTCATGCTGGCAAGGATGGAGAGCAAGGGAAACACTCAGCCATTGCTGGTGGGAATGCAAACTTATGCAGCCACTATGCAAATCAGTGTGCCAGTTCCTTAGGAAGACAGGAATTGGTCTACCTCAAGATCCAGCTATACCATTCTTGGGCATTTACCTAAAGGATAGCTCATCTTACAGGAGACACTTGTTCAACCATGCCTATTTCTCTATTGGTAATATCCAGAAAATGGGAACAACCTAGGTGTCCACAACAGAAGAATGGATAAAGAAAATGTGGTACATTTATTCAATGGAGCCATTTAAAAAGATGAAATTTGCAGGTAAATGGATGGAACTAGAAGAAAAAAAAATCATCTTGAATGTGAGTTAACCCAGACCCAGAAAAACAACTATGGCACGTGTGATGGTTTGTATATGCTTGGCCCAGGGAGTGGCACTATTAAGAGGTGTAGCCTTGCTGGACTAGGTGTGTCACTGTGGGTGTGGGCTTTGATACCCTCCTCTTAGCTGCCTGGAAGCCAGTCTTCTGCTAACTGCCTTCAGAACAAGAGGTGGAGCTCTCAACTCTTCCAGCCCCACATCGGCCTGGGCACTGCCATGCTCTTGCCTTGATGATAATTGACTGAACCTCTGAATCTTTAAGCCAATGCCAATTAGATGTCATCTTTATAAGAGTTGCCTTAGTCATGGTGTCTGTTCATAGCAGTAAAACCCTAACTAAGTATGTATTCACTTTTAGGTAGATATTAGCTGTTAAGTCAATGGTAACCAAGATACAATCCGGAGAACCAGAGATTAGGTATAGAGTAAGGGACTGGGGGACAGATAGTTCTCATTAGGAAAGAGAAACAAAATAGATAGTTATGGATGGATGGGAACAGGATAGATAATAATGTATGGATAGATGGATGGAGATTGCCTGAAACAGGAGAATCAACTTGGGAGGGAGAGCCGAGGAAGGGAATACTGGGAGGACAGCTAAAATAGAAGGGTAGTACAGAAACCTAATATAGTAGAAGCCTCTTAAAATACATATATACACATATATGTGTGCCTGTGTGCATGCATAGGTGTGTGTGTGTATGTGTATTATGTGTATACACACGCACACACAAACATATGAAGGAAGGAAGGAAGGAAGGAAGGAAGGAAGGAAGGAAGGAAGGAAGGAAGGAAGAAAGGAAGGAAGGAAGGAAGGCAATCTAAATGAAATTATCAAATAGTGAGGGAAACAGAGCTCCAATTAGACATCTCTCATCACCAAATCAGGCTTCCAAGATTGGGATTCAGTTACATCTATGTGAAAGGGGTCCCATGGGAAACTCCAAACAACCCAGTCTGTTGGGAAGACTATAGGCTGCTCTCCACAAACTGACAGCAAACCCCATTGCTGAAGACAACACCTATACAATTCACTGAACATGAAGAAGTCTACTCGGTACCCATATAGAGCCTTCAACCATACACATTAGCCTCTTTGGTATAGATCTGTATCCTTCATACTATCAAAAGAAGCATAAATACCAATCCAGCCAGAAACCCTCTGATCTACAATAGTGTCAATCCTGTAAGACATGCTATGGCAATGGTGGCACAAGGCTTGTGGAAATAAACAAATATCTGACTTGACTTAAGGCTCACTCCATGAAACAGAATCCACACCCAACACTGCTCTGTTGATTGAGAATCTGAGACTAGATGGCCCAGGGAATGAGGGTAAAGACTGTAGAGCCAGAATGGATGGAGGACAACAAGAATGGATGGAGGCCCACGAAATCAACATGATGAGAGAGACCTCATATGAACTCACAGCATACACAGGGCCTATATGCCTCTGCACCAGGACCTTTGAGTATATATATGGCTTCCAGAATAGTATTTTCATAGGATTTCTGCATGTGTGAATAAGTGGGTCTCTGATCCTTGTACCTTCTCTTGGGCTCTTTTTCTTCTGTTTATTCTGTCCAATTCCAAGTGTTTTTGTGATAGCTCATATTTTATTTTATTAGACAGTATTTTGTTTTATTTTATTATTATCCTTTACAATACTGTTTGTTTTCTAATGAGAGACAGAAAGGGAATAGATCCAGACAGGAGGGATGGTGGGAAGAAACTAGGAGGTGTAGGAGGAAAGGGAGCAGTAAACAGAATATATTATGTGAAGGGAAAAAATCTTTTTCTCATAAAAGGATTTTTTTTCTCAAAACAGGACACATAAAAGAATGGAATATGTGAAACCTGAATTGAGTGGTTTTATTTATTTTTTTTTAATTGGGTACTTATTTGTTCAACTCACTTGTTCATTCTGTTACAAAAAAAAATCTAAGGGACTAGGAATATCATGTTTTTTTTTTTTTTTTAAGTCATGGCTTTTAACTAAGTAAATCAATGCAGAATAAATGTGGTAAAAGTTAGGAGTTATTAGTTTTAGATATAACAGTGGTTCATGGGATCTGCTTTAAACAACAGACAGGGATAAGAAGTAGGAATACAGAGAAGACTAGATTAGCCATACGTGATGAGTTTACCACACACACGGTCCTCTCTACCATGGCTATTTTATACACACACAAGTTAGGGGTCAGAGACAGACAGCCAGACAAAAAGACAAAAGTACAGAAATAGACACAGACAAACAGACAGAGTAAGACAGGAGGTGTGCACTTGCAAGCCTTGAAACAGAGAGGTAGTAAATACACAAGAGGAATATAAGCTTGTCAATGTCAGACCTGCCAATAACAGCAAGTATTCATATATATTTATATCAGTATTATTTGGGATAAAATATTAAAATTGTTGTCATAAACGAATGCATAAAATGTATTTTGAAGTAAGATGAGTTGCAGCGCAATGTAACAGTCACTGTTCTTCATGCGGGGAGTAGAAAGCATCATAGAGCAAAGACCCACATTCTGTAACTCTAGAAAAATAAGAAAGTCTTCAGTTCCTACTGGAAACAGCGCTTTACGCTGTTTGAGAGAATCTCAATCAGTTCTCACAGAATCCCAATGATCTCAGCATTACACCCAGACATGAGGAAGGAAACTAGAGCGCAGATGATCTGCAGCCTGAAGTAGCACCCAGAGCCTGAGGACTAGGACCTCCTCTCCTTCCAAAGCAGTACCCTAGAGAAATGGGCGTCAGTCATGCCCACGACCTGGCCACAGAGCTGGCGGAGCACTGCCTGAGCCACAGACAGCTAGCCAGAACCGCACCAACTAACAGCGGGTGAAGTGGCCTAGCACAGTGCTACTGGGCTCCTTCTAGTGCTTATGACATTGTTGTGTTTGGCACTTCTCTACAATTCTCAGGATCCAAGCTGTGTTTTCCCTAGGTTCTAAGCCTACATAAGAACTAAGCTCACTATCTACACTGTGTGTGTGTGTGTGTGTGTGTGTGTGTGTGTGTGTGTCTGTCTGTCTGTCTGTCTGTCTG